>NW_028292582.1:7186252-7490364 GCF_029948245.1 Actinia tenebrosa | reverse complement strand
TGTTGTTTGTACGGTACTCTTCTACGTGAGATACGCATTCGTGGCACGTCAGCAGCACTACCACTTTGTTAACCACGTGACGTTCCTCCAAGCATCGAGCTTCAAAGTCAAAGAACGCTAAAAAAAATTTACGTTTTTCGTTCTTCTTGGCCCGTGCGTTGCCTTCCGTAGGGTCGCTGCTTACTCCCTTGATGTAGCACATGTGTTCTCCTCGCGTTACCTTCTTCTCTCGGCACACCAAGCAATCGTATTGATAGCAGACGTGATCGTCGGACCATGTACCACGCCTTACTTTTTCGATCGTATCGCATCCGATCCACGGTAGTTCTGCACTGAAGACACACGTACCGTCGTTCACAGGTGGTATAGGCCAACGACCCCTTGCGACGTCGCATCAGGTGCGAGCGGTAACACACGTTAGACCAAAAACCCACGTGACATTCACCACACGTAATACGCTGATTGGAATACTTGATGTAGTGGTCGTTCCGTTCTTCCCCACACCGTAAACAAGGACGGACACACTTGTGAGTTTCCTTATTGCTGTACCCTCATTGCAGCGAGTGCAAAGTAAACCCGTCCCAACCACCCCGCCATGGACTCGATCCAGGTAAAGTGTTCGTCCATCCAATTTAGGTAAATGGGGGTCAACGTACCATGTGGTTTCCTATGCTGCTTCCAAACGAGGCTACCACGTGCCGATTCTTTTCGTCGTACACGCACAATTCGAATCCATGTTCTTCATTCGTCGCATATCCCTCGTTAATGCTAGCACACCACCGCTTGACGTCGTCCAACCCACACGCTTGATCCCAGGTGTCTTCCATCCCCATCTCTCCATACCAATCCTGCAAGGGTTTTTCGTACCCTCCTTCGGCTACCATCTCGAACCCCAAACCCTTCAGTGCCCGGTACAAGGCTCTTCCCAAGCAATTTTCATGCTCGTCGTCAAAGACTCGCGAGACCTTACGGCGCTTCACTTCTTCCGTGACCTTGTAATGCGGCCTCTTCTTGCCCAATTCGTACTTGGTCAAGGCCTTTTCTTCGCTGCAAGCATGCGTTCTCTGATGGCGATAGATCATGCCGCACTTCAAGCACAATCGATGGTGCAAGACCTCGGCCTCCCCATACAACACATTGGGCGACACGACGTCCAGCATCGCGGGGTCTCCTTCGCTTAACCACATCACCCATCCCTCAGTTTCACTGCTGTAGGCACTTTTCCAGATCACTTCGTGATAAGCTCCCGGTCCCCCCTTTTGGCAAAGTACTAAAATGTTCGTGGATGGGTGCACGACACACCAACGCGTCAATACTTCTTCCCAGGTCCATTCGTGCTGTACCTCCAACTCTTGCCTCACCTCGTCCCTCGTTCTCACGCTTCGCCATACTAAGATCTGAATCACGTGTTCTGCTACCTTTGATCCCACCGCCGCCGGCGGCTTGCGTAGAACTCCCCTTTCCAACCGATCTTGCAAAAGTTCAGGAGTCATGATAGTCGACGTACACACCCGTCCTCGTCCTTTCACGTCTTTAATCACAGTCACCGTAATGTCTAACGATCGACCCAACATCCATTCCCTTTTGGACTGTTGAATCATTTCAATGGCGTTGGTCAACATCAGCCTCTGAAATTCAGGCGTGTGGTACGGACGTATGGCCAACGACACCGGGTATTCCAAGTCCCCACCGTAAAGGGTCATGCCTACTTGATCCCGAGGCGTCAATCCTTCCTCACCAGCAATACGTTCCATAACTTGATCAAATAAACGTTCCACCCACCGAACACCCCATTCGTCTTCTCCTTCTTCTCCTCCCTCTTTCAAGTCCTCGTCATCATCGTCGTCGTGGCCCACGTACGGTCTGCGTTGACGGTCGGCCAGTTCCAAGCTGGACCTCGTCTCGATCCGATAAGAAATGACACGAGTCCTCATAGGCACGTTCACTCCAAACACCGAACGGGTACAACTCCTAATCAAAGACGAGCTCCTCGTGTTCCTGCCGGATGCCATGGTGCGAAAACACTAAACGATTGCCAATGCCGTACTCCTCTATTACGTATACTTTCGTACGCCCTCGCTTTTGATTCGTCAATGCCTGCTTCCGTTCCTCGGCGCGACGCGTCAACACGAACGCCAACCTCCTCTTTCGTTCCTTCTGCTTCTCGATGCGATCGGTTAGCCACGTTAACTTATCGGCTATGCCTCGCAACGTCTTTACGTATTCCCTCACCACTTGCAAAAACTCGACACTAGGAAACGTGCCTTCCCTATGATGCTTGGTCAATGTCTCCGCAAAGGTCGCCTTTTAGAAAGACAAAAGACACAACGTTAAGATTCAACGGTATAACCGTATTTATTCACATATTCGTTTACATATTGTTCAAGCAATAGTACATCGAATTTATCTAACTCTTCAATGCCTCTAGTCTTTAACAACTCCACTACATTAAAAAACGTCCTTCTAACTAGAATGTATAGCGTGCTTGATAACATGTCTTGATTGCTATAATCATCTTGTCGCACGGCATCCATGGCTTGATAAATGGTATTCTTTATCCTCTTACTCATCCTTTGCTTTCGATCGCATCTCTTTGTCATTTTCATACTGATGAGTACTGCAGTGTTCAAAAAGCAAAAAAATGAGTCTAAGCCTAAAGCCTCGCGCAAACGCTTAATCCTACTTACCACACTGGTATCTTCGTATACTACTGTGGCTTAACTGGTGATTCACTAGGCAAAATATATGAAACTCGCAGAACCTGGTCCTCCTATATAGACCCCACCCAGGGGGGTGGGGGGACCCCCCATACACCCCTCCCTACCCCTATATATCTAAGTTCACTTTCGTACCAAATCACCACTCGTATACCTAGATACCTAGTATTCGCTTAGCCTATGCCAGCACTTACCTTCATCTTCATCATCATCATGCCTCCCAAGAAGTCTAACCGTCGCGTGGTCGTCTTTAGTCCACCACCAGAAAACGAATCTCAAGCAGATCGGGAATTGCCTACTCCTCCCAACTCACCACCGGCCAACGAATCTTATGACTCTGACGACCAGGTGGTGGCTGCCGCCCGTGAGGTCATGATTGCTTCTACTTCAGGTACTCAGGAGCCCGAATCTCCTGCACCCAAACGCAAACGATCTGACGTCGAACAGGAAGAACGTGAAGTAGGTCAGGAAGATCCTGAAGCCATTACCATTGCGGATAGTCAAGACGAAACCCTGGTATGTACCATTTGTATCTCACGTACTTCAGAACCCCTCATTCTTACGCCTTGCTGTCGTCATCCCCTTCACGGCGTTTGCGTCCTGCACTACCTGGGGATGAAGCGTACCTCGTACCACATAGATTGTCCGCATTGTACCCAATACTTATGCGTGGGTCCTGACTACATCACACGTGACCAATTTCCCGAGGGGGTGGCTAACTCGGCCGACTACACCATAAGCCTCCACAACCACATCATGTTTCGCTTGCCTCGCTCGTGCTACCAACAGTTTTACGACGTGACCTACAGAAAACCGTACCACACCTATGCCTCAATGTTTCACATGCTCTTCCCCACCCCTAGGAAGCGCTTCCTCGCATCATCGACTTCATCTCAGACGGGTAAAAAAAAAACAAACAAGACATCCACGACATGCTCCTTTTCTTCCGTAAACAAGAACAACTAGTCCTCGATTTCGAAAACACTTGGGACCTTCACGGCGATTTCAAAGACATCCACCAACTCGTTCAAAAACAACTTCACTCGTGCAGCATTTTCAAACAAGGCTTGCGTCCTCCACACACCCGATCCTAAAACAACCCTATTGCCATTCCAGACCGCCATTGCCACCGCCGCTCAAAGAGTCTTACGCAAACACATTGGAAGAACATTAGTACTCACCCAATTACTTGACAATTTTGACGACTTCATTTACCGCAAAAAACTTTGGTTGATGCACGTCAACCTCGACGGCGACACCCATCCCCTTCTCTACCAACTCGGATGCTACCAGCGATGCCTCCACGATAAGCTTAGAGTGTCCAACCTCGACATTAAAAGATTTATCCAACTCGATGGTGGTGACTTCGTGACAGGAATGTACTGGCTAGATAGCCTTGCCTTTACCTTGTAACTTCACTTTATGTTTCTTCAGGCTGTCGTCTGCTCCATTTGTCTAGCCAACATAACCAACGATTGCCCCAACACCGTCCTTACCCTATGCTGCAAAAACCAATTTCACTACGACTGCCTCGACCAATGGCGTACTCACCAAAATACTCAATGTCCCATGTGCAGAGCCCAACCCATCACCACTCAGCCGCCCTTCCTCACCAGCCTCGAGCTCCTGCCTCTCGATTCCGACGAGGACGAAGACTACCAAGCTAACGACACCCCGCCTGAAGATGACATTGACCACCGTGCCCATCCCTTTACCATCATACCCTCAACCACCATAGCCCCCGAGGACGCCCAGGATTACCGTTGCAGTACGCTCAATGCCTTCGGACCCATCTCAATCACCTCCACCTACACCCGCATCCGCAACTTCCAATTTACGCAAGTTCCACGCCGACCCATACGATACCTACTCGTCGCCCACGAAGCAAAGCACGAGCCTCCTCCGTCCAGTTACATCTGCGTCCAAGTCTCCACCGCCTCCAACATCAACCACCACTTATTTGCTTCGGCTCGATGGAGAAGCTACGACGAAATCAGCAACATCATCTTCACTTACATCCCCCATTTTTCCTTCAGCGACGAAACGTCCGCCTACGTCTTCGTTTCCCCTCACTATCACACCACACGCGATCCAGATCCCAATTTATACATCATGGGCGTTAGTAGACATTATTCCGTTGAATATGCCAAGGCCTTATTCCTAAAAGCATTTCCACGTTGTCCATTCACTTCATCAGAGCCAGCCTATCGACGACAACAAAGACGACCCCCGCCTTCTAATATGTACCTGCCAAGTAGCTCAAGACCCTGACTGTCTCCAATGCAGCGAACTGGCCAAACAATCCGAAGTGCCTGCTGCTCCCAAACCCAAGAAAGCTCAAGTCTTCGTCCCTCGTAACATGCACGTACCACCTCCTGACGATCGCACCCTCTTGCACATTGCCGCCAAAGCCTTGGAACAATGTCACACTGCTTCCAAATTGTACCTCACCCTCAAAGACCGACTCAACAAACTGGACAATGACGACTTTGAAAAGCTCCACGAGATCGACCTCAAACAAAGTGGTTGGGTTGATTTTTGACATTCTCTCTTTTACAGACCACTACAGTGCGACTCGTTGCCAACGCCTTGGACCAATGCCCCACCTTCAAATTATTCATCGCCCTCAGGGACCGACTCAGAAACAGAAACGACCATACCGATACCAACTGTCCTTGTGGCTTGTGCACGTCCTGACCCCATGCTCACTTTTCCTCCTTGCAGACCTACGTTCCTCTTTGTGGCCACGTTACTACCATGACACGCAAACGACGCAAACTACGACACCGCGTTTGGGAACTGCCTCCTTACTGCCCTGACTGCTTTTCCTCCTATACCTGTGGCGCCTGCGGTCAACGCGTTCACCCTGACGAAGACATTTGTCAATACTGCTCCCTCTTGTTGATGTTTGAAACTACTCTTGCTCCTTAACAGTGCTGCGTTTGTTACTCGCCTCTTCCCAATCATCCGCTTCAACGACACCTCCCGACCGAAACACTTTACTCCGACGCCAACATGACCTCCTGCTGTACCCAACCCATACACACCGAGTGCCTCATGCAGTGGATCCTCAGCACGGGCTTCAACTACACCTGTCCTTACTGCCGTGCTCCCCACTCAATGCCTCACTGGCCCGGCTCCTTATTCGTCAACTACCTCTAAGGTCACTTTTCTCAAGTGTACAGCGGCGACCCCGTATGGGAAATGGCTCAACCCACCATGGCCCGCATCATGCTCCTCTTCTTGCGTCACGTCCACGACCTCATCCACATCCGTCCCATCGCCCGCGTCAACCACCACAACACGATCAAACCTCCGCCGTGCTTGCTCTGTCACAAGCCCATCCCCTATTCAGGCCAAGAAGGCACCATCAATTACACTGGTCAATACCACGTCTTCAACTGCCGCCAATTTGCTCTTCGAGGGTACATGCCTCCACCGCCTGATCACGTTCCTGCCCAAGCCTGTCATTCCCTCTGTCTCGTTCGCTACATGGACCAACACCGTCATCACTATCCCATGCCGTGTCCTTGTTCCTCTCTCCCTGGACCTCCACACTAAATCTGCGTCACTCGCTTATATACCTTATTTAAAACGTTCATTCGTCATACCAAAGACGCCGCTGCCGTCCAATGGGCCAGTCGCTTGTGCATCCAAGAATTCCAAACCAACACCTTCCACGTCATCCTCCTCCACAAACAACGGCTCCACCTCGTCCGACTTCATCAACGAATTCATCCTCCCAACACTCCTCTCAACCACGTCAAGTTCTCTCTCGATTACCAGTCTCACATGCGTCGTTACCTTACCTCGCTTGACCTCAGTCCTCTCCCTGGCCTAGCTCGTTACGTCCTCCGCTACAAACGCTGTAATGCATGTCTTGCTTACCTCCCTGAATGGTTCCCTCAATGCAGAAACTGTACCACACCTTTCCAATCTCTTCGTAATGGCAAACGCGTCCGACGACACGACTTATCTAATTAAAAACATTTGTTTCGATAATTTATGTAACGCTTTCTTATTGGTCAATAAATACCTTTGAACACACCTATGACTTGAGTTTTTTATACCTAACTTGCATGAGCGTTCTGGGTAGCTCAACCAGTCGATCGCGATTTGGTAGTACTATGCGATTGTGGTACTAGTCGGGTAAGTAACGCGCACTAAGAAAGCTGAAGACACAAGATGACTGCTGTTCAAGCCTCCGGAACGCCATAACTTTTTTCATCTTTTTCTTCTTTTTTGAAAAAAGATATGCTAATCACTTCCGGATCCTTACCCTAGACTACCTTAATTTAACTTCTCTATTTCATAGCAGCCCCAGTGGTCTAATGGTATGATACTGGCCTAGCTGGCTGGAGATCGAGGTTCGACTCCTCGCAGGGGAGCTTTTCTTTTTTTACTTCTTCTAAGAAATCTTTTTCCTTAGGCAAAAAAATCAACCAGTCTCTTCCAAAAAGCCAAACCCACTCTTCAAGAAGAAGAAGACGCTAAATGGTTCACCCATCCCAAGACCCACAAGCGCTACCTCACCCACAGCCCTGATACTCCCAAGGAAGTAGAAGACGACATCAGTCGAGGCATTGGCAAAGTCATCATCACCAACCACGGCATCCTACGACGCATGAGCTATCTCCATGCTTGGAATACCTATACCTTTGGCATGGTCAACCCCCACAATGGGCCCCACATCCACTCCACCGACCCCAGCCTCACCGAAGCTTACGCTCAATAGAAAATCAAGGTTTCCAAAGATGCCCTCCGCACGTACGAGCAAAGAGAAGAAAAACGCAAAGAAGACGAGCGCAAACAAAAACGCAAAGAGTACATCAAGGAAAGTCGTGACCGATGGATGAGATCCAATGGTCATACTTGTGTTTGTTTCTGCGACACCTGTACTTGTAAATGTCACGAATATCCCACCTATTAAAAAAACGTTAAACTGAAAAAAAGTCTCGTCTTGCTTCTTGACCTCATCACTCCCTCTCCTCCCGATACACTACCTTTTTTAAACACCTCCCTAAAGTAAGTGCCCGAGGTAGCTCAATTGGCAGAGAGTCGGACTGTAGTTCCGAAGGTTTCTGGTTCGAATCCAGCTCGCGGGACCTTATACTTTTTCAAAGAAAATAAAAAAGAAAAAATTAAGTCCAATACGTTTCCTCGTACTTACAGGCGGTCCCGCCTACTTTCCCTCGTTCTCATTGGGCGACCCATCCCCACTTACGTCACCCTTACGTCACCCCTCCCCGCTTCTCATTGGGCGATCCATCACCCCATTCATTTCCGTTTCCGGTGATTTGCCATGGTAACAGGAATATATGAATATATAATACATGAATAAATTAACCTGACCCTATCCATGGACATTGATTACTACTGACGTAAGATATTCATTCTTATTAAACATACTTGAGCCACCTTTGTTTTTGACCCTTCTCGTGGTCTGGGCCACAGCTGCAGGATTGGCCTTCCTTCCAGTTGATTCTCCGTTTTCAAAAATATCGGTTAGATAGTTTTTCTGTGCTTCATTAAATCTTTTTCGTTTTGCTGCTGATTTTAGTGCCCATCCTTTAGGAAACACTTGATCATGATCTAGATTGACGGTAGTGTCCCCATCTATCTGAGGAACGTCAGTAGCACCATGCTCTAGCTTTGTAGCGTACATAATCATAGCTCTGTCATACAGAGTTTCATGCTCAAGAACATATTTGTGGCTTCCATAATCAATATGCTTTTCGAGAGAAGAATATCTCTGAAAAGACATAATACAGCCTTCTTCGGGGCAAAAGAATAACGCATTTTCGTCGTCTCGACCAATTTTCGCGCCCTCACTATCTTCGTCTTGGTTATCTTCTGTTAAGTTGACATCATCATCATTATCATCATCGTCATCATCGTCATCATCGTCATCATCATCATTATCCTTAACTTTTTTTACCTTCTGCAGTGACTCAGCTTTAAGAGCGGGTTTTTTTGTCGGCATTTTTCTTGCTTTGATGGAAACAAAGGTAACCTTTGATACTTCATAATCTGGAATCTTGTTGAGCTTTGGCAATTTGTTGGGCAGATTAAAGCTACTCCAAGGCATAAATTTGCCAGCACCAATTTCATAAGCCCTCCAAACTGTAATTCCTTCATTGCTGTAAGCAATGTTGTTAATAAAGCTCACACCTTCCCATTTTTCTGATAAGTCTGGAGAAGCTTGAGCGCCGCACAGTGTTACTCTTACCCCAGGGATTCCTCCAAATGACTCCATAGCACACTTCATTTGTTGAGCAGTATCTACATCATGTCCTGAGTTTAAATACTTCTTCATGTGATTCTTGATAGTTGCAGCCTTTCTATCGCATGCGCCTTTGCCGCCCTGCGGGTCTGAGAAATCAATGCGCACTAGATTAAAGTCATTTTGTGATGCAACCTGATAAATGCCAAGGATTGTCGATGCAGAATGATAACATCCGGCATTATCTTGTCTGAGGTAAAGAGAGGTAATGTCAGAAGTGATGCTCTTAAGTTGCTGTAGAACGTCGTCAAAAATAGCCAGAACAGCAGGACTGTCCTGAATGCAGCTTTCAAATATATGTACAAACGTCAACATTTTCATTTCTCCTTCATCTGTTTTGGTCATGGCAACAGTTATGTGCCAGGGGATCCTGCGCTTACCAAACCAGTCTTGCTGGCTTTCTCGGAACTTTCTTGGCAAAAACTTCATTGCCCAGTCGGAAACTAAAATCACTGCCTCCTTTCTTAAATCTTTAATAATTTCTTGCCTTGCTTGATCTTGATTAATTGATCGTAAAAGATGGGACTTCCAGGCCTCGATGTTCTGCGCGGACTGGGAGATCAAGAACTCCATTTCTCCTTTATCTTCCAAGGTGCATCTAGTGCTTTCTACTACGCATTTTATTTCTTTCAGAGTTACAGGAAATAAGTTACATCTATCGCATTTCAGGTCATGCTCGTGGTCACAGTCAACCATGTGGTCATCTTCACTTGGATAACTTAGGGCGTGCGTTCTGCAATGATCTGCAACCTTTGAGCTTTTGGTAACGTGAACCTTCAACAAAACATCATAACGATATTATGCATGTATTTCATGATGCTCATTGGTTTGGAGCTTGAGACTTTACTGCAGCGTGCGCTTTCAATAATGAATTGTTGCAGAATAACTGAAAGTGAACATTTAGTTTACCTTATAGTCGCCTTTGAAGTAACGCTTTGCTAGTTTGAGATTCTGCTTTATTTCCTTCGCCCAAGTAAGCCCATTCCCGTAAGTGTCTCCAAGCTTTTCAACCAACTCTTCAAGATCATCAAAGGCTTTTGCTCCAAGTGCTGAAAAGTTGTCTAAGCCCTGTAAAGATTTGCGTATTGAAGCTGAACATACGCTGAGAACTCTGCATAACGAACTACGACTCATTGGTTTGAAACCTGTCTCTTGACAATAGCTTTGGTACTGACAAATAATTTGCTCAGGTATCAAAGATCGTATAACATTTGGGATCCTGATTTCTGTTTGTGACGATAACTTTAGCGTTTTCTCGCCAAATGGCAAATCTTGTACAATATGTGAGCTGGTAATGAATATAATGAAGTGCTCAAGCTTTTCTGGTTGAACGTACATTCGCGTGTTCTTAGTGGAAGGTAAAACTGCCCCTCTGCCGTGGAGTAAAAGGTGGTGTCTTGCAAGATTGAAGCGATATCTTGTCAAACTAGGTATCCACCTGCGAAGCTCTTTAAAACTCAATTTGTCCGCCATGATGGATAATATCTGTCTGCGGGTGCTCCAAGAACTGCTGTTATTGTAGCATTCAGATAAAGCCTCCATAAGGGAGTTATCAACACTACATTTATTAGACTTCGTTTCTTTCAATGCAGAAAATAGCATTTCAGAATCTTCAGGAGCAATCTCCTTCAGGCATGCATCTACAACCTGTTGCGTTTTCCGGATATGAAAACGCTTTGTGCGCTCTGATGTTTGTTCCCATGGCAACGAAAGAGAATGACGAATAGGGCTAATGTCCCGTGAACAAAGGAAGGCATTCAATTTTTCTTTTGGGGAAGGAACAACCTCCGTTTCTTCCACAGTGACGGATAAGTAAGAAGATTCGCTTGGTTGATACAGACTTGTAGGCGTGGAGAACTTTGGATTAAACGTCACCTCCTCCTTTTCGTCCTAAAATTATTTAACAGAAAAAATAATTATAAAAAATATAAGAAAATGAACGCACTTCTAATTCTGATTTCATTTATCGGTAGAATACGTAAATTCCCGACCCACAAAAACCTAAAATACGCATTAACGTTTCGTTGATTTTCAGAGTTTCCCACTTCCTCTCCCTTCCCTTCCCACTCCCCTTCCCATTTCCCGCTCCACACTTTTTCATATTATACCAATCCGCCGCCACTCGCGCCGCCTTTACTAATTTAATCTGATTAGCAAACCGACTAACAAATAAACAAATATAAAATAACCAAGGGTTTTGAAAGCAGCACTAACGCACAAAAATCATTTATTTTAGTAATAAAAGCATTCCTTCAGTTTTCAAGGAGAAAAGATATTTACCAGCGACAAATTACTTATTCGCTCAACAATCCTCTGTTCATCCAGTTCTTGTTTTTGGGAGGCGCTGGTGGTGACCGGAGTCTGTGGATCGGAGTCTTTGAGTTGTTTAAGAGTTTTTCTGCAATTTATGCACATTCCTACAAGTAAATGAAAGAAACATTTTTATTACTATAAAAGTATTTCATAGAAAGAAAAAATGCGCAAATCAAACCTCGAGGATCATTAAGAATGCAAACTTGTTACTGACCTGAACCTACTTGTAGGAATACGTCAGTCTTATTTATTATCATAGACGAATCGGATTTTCCTATTCCTCTTTCAAATCTCGGCCATTTTCCTTTGGTCCTTTGATGCTTAGATATTTCAACAGGTACTCTGCACCTTGTATTGCAACCTCTTGTCCATCCCAATCCTAATTTTGAACGATGTAATGGACATATTGACCACGTATCAACATCATTTGGACAAACAAATATGGCTGTCCGACTTAAGATCAAGTCAACTTCATTTTCGGGGCCAGAGAACCCAAAGGCGGTCTTGTGGTCGAAAATCTCCTTTCTGCAGGCCAATAAAGGAATTATGGTAGTATCTCGTTTCCAGTCTTTTGGATCGAACCCACAGCTTCCTCCAACCAAAGATTTAAAAGAGCAACTAGCTTCCATTTTATGTTTACAAGCACCTTAAGCAACAACACCAACTCGCATCTGAATTTTTCTTATTGTATTTCTATTTTATCTAGCAGTGGAAAACAACATGCATAACTAGAATCAGATGTCACTGTCAGTTTGGTGTCACTGGTGACGTGTATTGTTTTAAGCGGCATGCATTGTGGATTACATGTTTACATCTCAGATTACCGTCCTTTCCCAATTTATCATGCTAGGAGCAAGAAAAATAGAACGACTACTTATCCTTCACCTAACTATAAATATTATTCAACGGTTAAAGCAGAATAGTCTGAAGTAATCCGAAAATATGGTGAGCAATCCCTACTGTAATCGTTCAACACTTTGTTAGTTATTCAAGTTTGCTTACAATACTCAGTCCACTTCTCAGTCGCGAATAGCAAAGCGTGCTTGAATCTGAGCCTCAAAAGATTCTTTGTTATCTTAAAAATAATAACTTAGGCCTTTTAAAGTATTTTTGCTTTAGATTATTGCTCGAAAAACGAACAAACTCGGATTTATTGCGTTGTTTGTGCAGAACCATTGAAATCGACTGATCTTTGCCGACAGAGAAATCGCTGAATTTTATAAGAATTTCAAGCTTTTTATTTACGCGATAAATAATTTACCCAACCAAATTTCAGTGGAATAAGATAATATAGCATCTTAACTTTAACTAGCCCAAATTTTAGCCAATTATTTTATATAGCACATACCAAAATATTTTTTTAAACTTTCTATACTCTTGGTATTGTAAAATGTATGGGTCCAAAAAATTTTTTTTCGTCTTGAAAAAGGAAACTGAGATAGCTGAACATTTTCCTAATACAAGTTTAGATACCAATTGATAAGATTATAATGGTTTTATATGTCTGAATTACTTTTCTTTGCGACGCGAAGGCTCTGAAGTAGTCGATTTCTTTCCGCCGTCAAAAGGCTGAAATCCGCAAAAATCAATTTTCTCGTTTTTCTCGTAAAATAAGCGATATTTTTAAAAACAAACTACATAGTGGTTCTAGTTAGAATAAGGCCTACCTAAGGTTAGAATATGAGCGAAATCGATTTTTCGACCGTTGCCACGAAATGTTCGATTTTTGCTGACATCCTCTCTTTAATTAGTTATGACGGACGTATTTTAACTTTATTCAGGAAGCCTAAACTCTTGTTAATACTGTCTGAAAAACCCTGTGTCTCGAAAGTGATCTGTTGGACTTATATAAGTGTTATTAACTCAAGTACGAAAATAATGTTTCGACGTATTTTTACATAGAAGACATAAACGATGCATATATCATATATAATAATAATAATAATAACTTTATTTAAGTCTCTATCTTCTAGCCGGGCACAAGTACCCTACTAATCGGGGAGACTATAACATAATACTAGAAATGTAAATGATAATATAAACAGTAAATAAAATTTAAATTTAAATATAAATATAAATATAAATGTAAATATAAATATAAATTTAAATATAAATACATATAAATATATAGGTAGATATAAGTCTATGAAATATAAATATAAATATGATTCCGTTAAAAAAAAATAGATAAATAAATATAGATATAGTTTCGATATTTGTTGAACTCACTCAGTTCTCATAGTAAGAGTAAATAGATAGATTAATATGATTGAAGCGAGTGTTACTTTATCAACTTAGTCAGGTAAGTAAGTAAGTTACTTAATATTCTCTTGATCATATATATTGTTTCACATCGGTGCATCAGTGACAGCAGTCTTAGGTATAACACTAGTAGTGATGTCTATCACCTGGAGACGCCAACTCCCTTCTGGTTATTAGACACATGATTGTGTCGAATTTGAACTTTGGCAACAAACTGGTAAATAATCACCCATGCATAATTATAACAAGTGCACGATTGATTTTCGTCGCCAAAATTTGAATAAACACACCACAATTTGAATAAACAAAAGAAAAAGACACACCAACTTCAAGAAACGTTGTCATCGCCAAAGTAAGGCATAGCAAAGATAAGTGTGCCCCCCCCCCCCCCCCCGCCCCCTGTGCAAGTACATTGTCTGTGCTTCCTGGTTTTAAAAGGATTGGTCTCCCTGTGGTGTGGTCCAGTGTAACTTCCATCGGCAACGAGCAGCCATTATGAATACCTTAAAAAAATTATTTCTTATTTTTACGATTATTGTGGGTCTAGTATGTCTCCTTCTTTTAATTATGACATTTCAAAATTCAAGCCAACCGAGCATAAAAAGTTATAAAGTAACAACATATTTTCCAGTGAAGTCTGACACGAAGCCAAAGAGAGTCCTCATGTACACAACATGGTTTGGAATTTCTCCTTGGCCTGGAGTAAAAGCCAACAGTTATTTTTCTGATGGAAATGGGAACCTATGTCCTGTTAGTAACTGTGTGTTCACATATGACAAGGAAGAGTTAGAAAATAGCGATGCAGTGATCTTCCATGCACGAGATATACCAAGCATCGAAACCATGAGGACTATCTCACTGAACAAGAACCGTCTGAAGCAACGATGGATTTACTATTCGCATGAAAGTCCTTATTATATACTTCACGATCCTACTGCATACAACTATTTCTTCAACTGGACAATGACTTATAGGTATAAGTCTGATATCTTTATGCCTTATAGATATTACAGAAAGATTACACCTGAAGAAAGAATGAAAGTAATCCAAGGTGTTAACTATGCTCAAGCGAAAGACAAGCTTATTGCATGGTCTGTGAGTAACTGTGGAAGAATAAGAGATAAAATAGTCAACAAGCTCCTCAAATATGTTAAGATATCAATCTCTGGGAAGTGTTCAAAGAAATTTAACCAGAATTATAAGTGTAAACGATCCTCACGTCAATGTGAAGTGGACTACAAAAAATCCAAGTTTTACCTTGCATTTGAAAATAGTATGTGTCTAGACTATGTCACTGAAAAATATTGGAGTGCTCCATTTATAAACAATATGGTTCCAATTGTTCTAGGTTCGAATTATGACGAAAAGGTTGCAATACCAGGTTCATTCATAAATGCTTTAGATTTTCCATCAATCAAAGCCTTAGCAAGCTATATTCAGTTTTTAGACAAGAATGACACAGCTTATAATGAATATTTTAAATGGAAAAGTAAGTACACATTTGACGAAAGTTTCTCTTCTGATTGTCAATTGTGTGCCATGCTGCATAATGATAGTCTGCCAGTGAAAATATACAAGAACTTGGATATCTTCTGGGGAAGAAGCACATGTAACCAACGTGCTGAAGATATAAAAAGATTATTAAAAGATTAATAATATCAGTCAGTCAGTCAGTCAGTCAGTCGGTCAGTCAGTCGGTCGGTTAGTCAGTCTCAGTCGGTCAGTCAGTCTCAGTCAGTCAGTCAGTGAGTCAGTCAGTAGTCAGTCGGTCAGTCGGTCAGTCAGTCAGTCAGTCAGTCAGTCAGTCAGTCAGTCAGTCAGTAGTCAGTCAGTCGGTCAGTCAGTCAGTCAGTCAGTCTGTCTGTGTGTCTGTCTTTGCCAGTCAGTCAGTGAAAAAGTTTTATACATCAATGCAGAATTCAGAAAATTGATATGCTATTATCTTTCTCCTTACTTGAATGATGTACAACAGTCAATTTGAACACATTATGCCCATCTTGTATAAGCTACATTGGCTGCCAATTGTTAAATAGAGAATACTCCCATTTCGAGTTCGGCTTTGCTCAGTCTTAGCCTCGATTGTGTACAAATGTGTGCTTTATTAAGGTCCATTGTATAGTAAGGAATATATGAACTAAGAAACAATACAAGTTGATTAAAATGTCACAGGTTTTGGTTGAATAGCTGAATATTATAACCCACAAACAAGACTAAAGCCAAGAGGAGAACTCAAAACTGGAGTATTGTCACTTCAAAATATTACTTTTCACTTACAAGGCTATTAACCTTTAACTGAATAGGTTTCTAAAGATATCACGTAACGTATGTTCAAAAACTGTGCTGTGATGGAAGAAAAGAAAGAAAAACCAACAAAAGGAGAAAAAAAAAAGAAATATAATAACAAAGTAAGAGGCAAAAGCCACTATCAGTTAGAATTTAACACAATAATATCATTTATTTTTCAACAAATATTAACAATGTCACATTAACTTATCCAGGATATTTCATTAAGTAGCTTTTTAGCAATAATTGAAGCCAAATTTGAAGTAATACACTTTGATTTTTTGTTGTAATAAGAACAATTCCACTGATCTTTGAAATATCCTAGAAAAGAGAGCTTCATAACTGATTACCAAGATCCCTCTACACCCAGCCCCTCCATAGATGAAAAATGTTATGGGGGGTGGGGTAGGGTAGAATTGATCTTGGTAGTCAGTTTTACTGAATGTAGATTTTATAAGTTATATAATGTAAATTGTATTTTTTAAATTATTTTCTATTTTTTTCATTAAAAAATAAATTAATAAATAAAGTAGCAAACTTTTTTTGTGGAAAATAGATGCCAAATTTAAAGGTATATTTTTGATAAATTTTTCCAGACCTATTGATAAAAAAAGATATCACTAAATTTTGAATAAAAAATATGTAATAGAAGTCAATATACTTCATAACTGATCACCAAGATCAACTGACCCCCACCCCCTCTGTACATCGAATTTGTAATGCACAGGGGTGAGGTAGGGTAGATTTGATCCTGGTATTCAGTTTTAGATTTGAATATTTGATAGTCAATATATATGTATCATGTTTTAGTTATATTTACAATATATACAGTATTTCTCAAATTATTCTCAATCAATTAAAATATTTCTCAATCAAATTTTTCTTTTCTTTCTTTCTTTTTTTTTTTTGTTGGCTCAGCCCAAGAAAAATTTTCTCTTGCTCAGCCTCTTTTGAATCTATTTCTGACCAAGCGCCGTGGTTTGTTTGGTTGCTCATGATTTTCTGGTGTTTTATTTTTTGTTCTCCAGCACCGTTTCTTTTTTACTTCTGTTTTTTTCTCAACACAAGTGATTATTTTCTCATCCTCATCCTGCATGTCTTGTAGTTTTCTTTTTCCTAGTGTTACATGTTCAGCTACTGGTTGTGGAACTAGAGAAGAAAGATAAAATAGAAGAGAGATGAATAATGAATTAAGTAGAACTCGGTCACTGACATTTTGCCAAAATCATTGTTATACCCAAAAATACAACGGCTCAATTAAGGGAATGAAACGTGACGAGATCTTAATGGGAACACATTTATCTGTATATTATTGCCTCCTTTTGAAAGTTGATTATTTGCTTAAAGTTCTGTCTTTTCTTACTCACCAGGCAGAGGCTCGGGCATTTGCTCACTGTTTGCTTTACTTTCACCAAAAATAGCAACGACTCCAGCCAGGCACAATGGTTCTTTAACCTATATAAAAATAACGAATGATAACATTATTAATTGTCTACATGAAGCGTGTTTTAAAACATTTGTAGACCCAAGATCAAAGTATAAAGGCTCACAAGTTCCACCGTTTTGCAGCGAAAAACATACTTAACGTACTTACCAAATCCATTGACGATGAACGTTGTTCTGGCTCAGGTAAGCATGACTTCTCTGAGCTGTCCTTTGTCATGTTAGACTCAGTTGTATTGCTTGCGTCTTTGCTGACAGTCTTTGTGTCATTTAGAAGCAGTGGCTCAGTTCTAGTGGGCGTAATCATGCTTTGGCTGGACCGTGCGACAATTCTATCACCCGTATTTGCTGTTTTTCCTTCGGCAACTTCTGCGTGAAGTAATGGTTTTGGATTTGGTACGGCTAGACTCAACTGCATGGCGCTGCCGCCACTAGCATTCACGTTCGTCTTTACAGCAACAAGAGGGGTTAGATTGAACTCCTGTGAAGTCCCTTGGCTGGATTGTGAACTGCTGTTATGTTTATGTACATCAGTAACAGTAACCCTTTCTTCAGGTGATGGTTTTGTCTTTTCCAGTGTTCCTGGTATCCACTTTGGGATGCTCTCATTCTTTCCATCCTTTACTGTATTCACATCAACAGTAAGTGATATTGGTTCAAGTCGTTTCGTAGTTACTGAGCTGCGCTTAGCGACGCTTGTATCTTGTACAACATCAGTCTTGACCAACTTGACATTCTTGTTAGCCTCGCTGTCTTTATTGCAATCAACGTCACCACTGTTGCTCACTGACTTGAGTTTTACGTCTGTTTTTCTGCATTCTCCACTAGTAGGCTTTCGTCTTCTGCTGTTAAATTGTCTCAGGCGTTCTATGTTACTCTGCTGATCTTCCTCCAACATTTCATCCAGTTCTCGTTTATGTGACGAAGTGAAGCTTTGGAATGATTTGCGCTTCCCTGTAAGATGGATTAAGAAACAAATTATGATAATTCGTTCAAGAAGTCAAACAAATAAATGGCATGGACATAACAGATATGGTAAAAATGCATGCTTTTTCATGGATAGAGGAGAGAGAGAAGCAAATATGGTACAGTTCTGGTCACCGGCTAGCTTGGGTAACAACATATTTATTCCCAAAATGAAATGAGCTGTTGCTCACAGTTCATTTCATTTTATGAATAGATATGTTTGTACTTCAATATCTATTCATCATCCATTTAGTGCTGTTGTTGTAAATAGAGGTAGCTAGACCGGAAAGAACACTGCTATCGTGACTGAAAACAACGAATGCCTATTTACATTTATAGTGCAGTTAAGGCGCATCTGGGAATTTTTCTAATTTCTTTCTTTTTCATTAAAGACTAAACTTATAATCCATGACTTTTCAATATTATAACATTAAAATGAAATAAATATTAAGATTGTCACATTCTTCTGCTTGAAGGATTTAGGATGTGATGTAATTCTACTTACCAGAATTGGAAGGCTCACTGACTGGAAGTTGTCCATCAGCAGAACCATCGATCTTCACATGTGCAATTTTACTGGGAGTCAAAGCCAAGTTGTTTTTCACTTTTACTGCCACAGGTGATGTGTTCACTGGAACTGCCTTCTCACTTTTCGTCACAGACTGTAATGACATAAGTTCACTCTTCTCTACTTCATGATCATCACAGGAACTTGGTGATTTTGACAAAGCAGCCTTGCTGACTGACTTGAAGGCAACCTTTTTAGCACTGCTTTCTGCCACAGTAGAAACATGTGGTGAGGACACAGCAACCTTTTTCAGTGGGTCAGATTTGCTACCTCGAGTCAATGACTTCAACGAGACCATTCTGCTTTTTCCCACTTTAACAACAGAAAGTGACTTGGATGGAGAGGACTCTTCGAGTGGATCCGCAGTTTTAGATTGTCCCGGTGAGTTTACTGAGTCTTTATTGGGGCTGGTTTCCACTTTAGGAGAAACTGGTTGGGCAGACAATGCAGCTTCTTTCGACAAGTCAATGTTCTTGCATTGTGTGGTTATCGATGATGTTGACGAAACAACTTTGCTTTTAACCAGCCCGGAGCTTTCTTTGCTATCTTCCACATCAAAAGAAACTTGTTTTAAAGATGGTACTGACTTCTTTACTTGATTATCCTTCTTACAACTGTTTTGATTCAAAGGCTTTAAGGAAAGTACCTTGGTATTCTGAACACCAGATTCAGGAACTACAGAATGTATCGACGTGCTTGATGCTTCTGTGTTTCTACGTTTGGGCAAAAGATTCAATAAGACCACCTCGCTGTTTTCCTCAACAGAGGAAACAAGTGGTAAATGCGAAATAGAGTTGCTCATTGAATCTGCCGTTAGACTTGGAGTCGGTGACTTCAAGGGTGCAGGTTTACTGTTTCCCTCTTCAAGAGTAGCCTTGCTTATCTGTTCTGACCTCATAGTTTGATTCATTGGCTTCATGTAGGCCCCTTGATTGCTACCCACGTATGAGTCAGGTGAAAAAGGCTTGCTAATTGGATCCGCCTTCTTGCTTTGTATCACAGACCTCAAGGATATCACTTTACTGCGCTTCTCCTCGACAGAGGAGACAGTTGGTGGTGACGCCATGTAACTGGTTGTTCTCTCAGGTCTCTCACTTTGTGCGAAGGACACACGCTTGTTCGCAGCACCAGACTCAGATGACGTGAATGAAGTTGATTTCCTTAATCCATCCGCGTCTTTACTTTGAGTCCTCGACTTCAAGCGATCCATTTCACTGCCTTTCACATCAGGTTCTTTCTTGTTTCGAGTCCAGGAAACCACCTTACGTTCTTCAGCATCAGATGGAGCAATCGTTATTGATAGATCAGACTTATTCGATGGATGACGTTTTGTATTCCCAGTCAGTGATTTCAAGGATACCACTTCATGTAGTTGCACAGTTTGTGGCAAAGCAGGCACTGGTTTAGTTGAATCAGCGTCGTTTTCATCTTGACTCACTTGGGTTGATATTTGAAGTGTTCTAAACCTGTCACGCTCGATCACCTTAACACGACACAAGAAAGCCGCCAGTCCAGAAGCAGCTTGAGTGGGGTAAGGTTTGCTTCTGTTATTGATAGATTTAGAATGAGAAATGGTTGGCTTGCTTGATGGCTCAGTAGTATTTTTAACTCTCGCCTCCAGACATGCATCTCGAGAATCATTATTTGTGGCTTGGCTTTGTCCTGTCACATTCATCAACGTCTTGTCTACTTTATCCTTTGTCTCGGGGATTGTTTTCAACTCGACTTTTTGTTCATCAGCAAAAGCTTGCTTGGTGACTGTTTCTATCTTATTGTGTGTTTCACTGTCCTTGACTGATTCCCCAGTGGCGCCGCATCCCTCTTCACTGGATGAGATTTGCGCAACGCATTCTTCAGGAATATTGATGTTTCTTTCATTTAGTTGAGATTTTACAGCAGTGATGATTTCTTTAATTGCAAGCTCCTCGTTTTCATCATTGAGATCAAACAAATCATCATCGTGACTTTCAGTTTCACTGCTGGTAGAGTCACTATCTTCACTGACAGGGAATGCAGGTTGTTCCTCCTGTCCAAATGAGAAAGTCAATGTTTTCTTGTTCACAGCTTGTTCTGCTCGTTGGAGTAAAAGGTCAGTAGGCTGTTGGTTTGTATCACAGGATTCATCTGCTTCCGCCTGTACCAGAGAAAATGTCAACTTCTGCTTGTTTTCTCCAAAGAATGACAATTGTTTAGGATCATCTTCTTTTAGGAAACTAAAATCTTTCCAAGAAAGTCCTGATGATACTGTCACTGGTTCCGCTGCTGGAGGCACAAAAAGTTGTTCTGCTTTTTCAAAAGAAAAGACTGATCCCTGCTTACTTTCCCCTAACATTGGCGTTTGCTGGGAATTGTGGTCTTCAAGCCTAAAGCTAAAGGTGTTGAATGGAGAATTTGATGCTATGGTTTTCTGCTGTGAAGTACAAGAAAATACAGTGTTGGTATCCTGCTGTAGCTTTGGCCATGGCTCAACTGCTGATGGAACAATATTTGCAGCTTGGCTTATTGCCGTCTGGACAGGGATTTCAGTCTTCTCCATACAGTTACACTTGGTCCCAAGCGGCATAAGATTCCCTTCTTTAAAGCTGAAGGTGTTATAAGCAAACCATGACTTCACTTTGCTCTGTCTTTCTAGAGAAGGTATGAGTACAGGATTTAAAGGTCTTTCATCCAGTACTGAATAGATTACTCTGTCCTTCCTGGACAAACTTCCTGTAGGCTCGTCATATTCTGGTCGAAAGCTGAAAGTGTTATATGCAAACCAGGATTTCTTGCTTCCTTCTTTCAAACCCCAACTTGGTATTTCAGGATTCAAAGGCCTCTCATCTAGTAGTGAGTAAATGGCGCGTCTACTGATAGCATACTTGGTTGGCAAAGACGCAAGTAAGTTGAGGCTTATTTGTGAGCAATAAGAACAATCTGTGTTATCCTCACATTCCATGAACATGTCTTCGATACTTTCATCGATGTCCATATATAACTCATCAACGTCAATCATCTCGATGTCATACTGATTCTGTTGCGGCATCATCTGAAATGGAGTGTGAATACCCGCGGTTAGAAGACCCTGAGGAGTAATGCTTATCTGGAATGGATTGACGAAACACTGGTGAAGTGGTGTTTGCTGGATTCCCGTGAAAGGAAACACAGGAATATTAGGTGATGAAACATCTTCCATGATGAAGTCGCCATTGCAGTCAAAGTTTCGTATATCAGACAAGGTAAATATAGGTCTTTTCGCCAGGCCTTCGAATGTTTTATCCTGATGGTCTCTTGCGACAAGTGCAGCCTGATCAATCAACTTCTGCTTCAAGTCTTGTGGTAGTACGTCATTATCATAACGTTTGTAGTACCTAGAAAAGTTGTGTCCTGTGAGTGCGCTCGCTATTCTTGACACGGAATTGGGGTTTACAACAGCTTTAAACGAGCCATCGTCTGATAGTAGTACTATTCCCCTTTCCAGAAGGTCGACTGTCTGTGTCATGAGAGCTTGATGCACATCACTAGGATATCTTTGTGAACTGTCTGTATTCAAAGGTGACAGTCTGTTATCTCCCACCAACTTGCCCAGGTCTTGCGCAACAATTTTATCAACTTGGACGTCTTTAGATAACAGCTGATTCTGATTGTCGTCATCAGCATATTTTCTTTTTCGTCTTCTTTGATTAATGCCTCCCAGCGTTACATCCTCGATTACTTTTACATTGTTGTTCACAGACTCTCTTATTTCTTTAATTTCTCTCGTCACAATTTTGGCGATTGTGTTACTTGTTGGCTGAGCATCTTCTTTTGGTGTTGCGTGACACACCGTGCTTACACGGTCAGATGCTTGAACTTGTTCATCAGATGGGACTGCCACAACATTCACTTTATGTTCCTCTACTGAAGAAAATGCCACTCTGCACTCAGTGAGTGTCTGTTCTGCTGCAGTTGGCTTTTCTTCAACAGGGGTCTCTGGGATGGATGCAATGACGTCATCCTGATGCTGAATCCCTTCTGAAGACATCTCGTTGACTGATTCCTGTCGCTGCACACCTTCAGCATTGGTTTGTTGACACTTCTGATAAGTGACATTAACCAGGGGCTTGAGTCTGTCTGTAGATTTTATGGCGACCACCTCTTCTGAGTCCTGTACAAGCTCCACTGATTGAGAAAAAAGTTCGCAGCGTGTGTTCTCAGTTATCGATGTATAGTCTTTAGCTATTACATGACATTCACTCTCAATCACTTCCGATGCTGGAGCTACGCTCTCAGTCGGTACAGGCATGTTGTCATCCACATACGCTTCTCCACGAACCGCAACGGTAACGACTTCTGAAGTCAACGCTAACGGGGAAATTTCAACACCAACGGCTGGCGAATGGTGGAACTCCTGATTTTCATTTCGTTCTTCACCATCTTGATGTGCCAAAACAGATACCAATTCAATTTGAGTGGCCGGCTTTGGTTTTCGTCGGTAACTGTTCTCAGGTCTAACAAAGATATCCTCGTCTAATTCACTGTATGATGACCACTCCCATTGGTCTGAACACTTCTGCCGCTTGTAGCTGTTAGGCGTTGTGTCCATCGTAACCTCACTTTGATTAGGAGCTTGAGTGTTGCTAGTTATTTTATTGTTGTTTCCATCAGTAACAGCGGTTTCAACCTCAGCTTCTGAAGCATTTGCTACGTCTGATGGCAGATGATAGATCTCGTGCAACACGGCCAAAAAGTGATGTGATGGTGTTGGCAAAACCTTTACTGAGGATACTCTCTCTGCGCAGTGATCTTCTCCTTCTCTTTTAACCACCTTTCCAAAGAATATTTCTGCCCCTCTTAAGGTTTCTTCAGACTTCCCTGAAGACACGTCTGAGGCAACTGAGCTGGCATCTTGACGAGAGATCGAGGCGAAGTTTGAACAGACAGGATGTTTTTCATCTGTTTCCTCTTGAGCCTCGTCTAAGAGTTTTGGTTCTTGTTCTTCTACTTGCTGTGTTTCTTGGTGAGCCACATCATGCGACATCTTGTAATTGTCACAGTCAACAGGCTGAACCTCTGGTGTAGCAGCGTCTTGCACAGCTAAGGGCTGAAGTGGCATAATTGCGAGTGCATTAGCAATTGATCCGATTGGTAGTTGCAGATCAATCTCTCTTACGCC
The DNA here is from genome assembly GCF_029948245.1 of Actinia tenebrosa. Taxonomy (NCBI): domain Eukaryota; kingdom Metazoa; phylum Cnidaria; class Anthozoa; order Actiniaria; family Actiniidae; genus Actinia; species Actinia tenebrosa. The sequence goes on along the minus strand of NW_028292582.1, from coordinate 7,466,395 downwards.
ATTAGCAATGGCCTCGAAGTTCAAGATGGTAAAATTCACTTCAACGATGCATTCCGGTCTGAATACTACACACAAATGAGCTGTAACGTCACAGATCCCTGGTAGTTGAAGGCGCAGCTCTGTTACACTACGCTGAGGAGAAATGGCCAATGACTCCAACGCTTCCTGGTTATTTTCAGCAACTCGCACCTCAAGAGAGTCTTCAGGAAGGTTTTCTTGGTCAATAACCACCACTTCTTGATCATCCATAGTTTGGACTGCAGATATCGCGTCATGAGTTATGGACTCGGACATCTGGCTTAAAGTTGGTGCCTCAGTTGATGTCTCATGATTGTCACAACCACCATCCTGCACCATTAGGGATTCTTCTGGCTGATTGACCAGAACGTCATGAAGATCCAAAGTCGGAACGTCAGTTGCTTTGTCAATATTCTCGCCCTCAGCAGCCTGAACCTCATGATCTTCTTCTTGCTGTGTTTCCTGATGGGAGACATCGAGGGCCATCATCTCGTAATTGCAGCAGTCAAAAGCCTGAACCTCTGATGCAGCTGAGTACTGAAGTGGTATGACTCCAAGTGAGTTAGCAATTGCTTCGATTGGTAGTTGCAGATCAATCTCTCTTACGCCATCAGCAATGGCTTCGAAGTTCAAGTTGGTACAATCTACTTCAACGATACATTCCGGTCTGAATATTACACATACGTGAGCTGTGACTTCACAGATCCCTGGTAGTTGAAGGCGCAGCTCTAATTCAGCTCGACTAGGCTGAGATGGAATGGCCATCAATTCTTGGTCATATTTCAACTCGATATTGTCACAAGCATCATCATGCACCTCAATGGGTTCTTTTAGGTCTGGTTGGCTGACCACAATTTCTTGATGTTCTAAAGCTGGTACGTCAATTGTTTCTTGGTGAGTGACACCAAGCGCCATCTCGTAATTGTCACAGCCAACAGGATCAACCTCTGATGTAGCAGCTACTTGCACAGCTGAAGACTGAGATGCCATGATTGCATTTGTATAAGCAATTGATCGGGTTGGTAGTGGCAAACCAATCTCTCTCATACCATCAGAAATGGCCTCGAAGTTCAAGATGGTACAATCCACTTCAACGATACATTCCGGTCTGAATACAATGCACAAACGAGCTGCAATGTCACAGATCTCTGGTAGTTGAAGGCGCAGCTCTACTTCAGCTTTACGGACTTGATCATGAGGTAGAATGGCCATTGATTCCTCTACTTTTTCTTGGTTGCAGCTAGTGGTGGCTTCCAATAAGCTGCACGGGAAGAACAGCTCTTGAACACTCACGGGCACAATCGCAGTGCATGGGATGCTCACAGTGGGCTTTGCTGTATCTGTGTGTTTTCCCGTCAGGTCAAACAGACTCACTTGTCTCCAGCTCCATCCAAAGAGGCAGGATCTCATTTTGTCTATGATGTCACGCAGTTTCATGCTGCTTACAGCGGAGAGTATCGTGGACGCAGGTCCTGATGGTAAGTCTGCCTGGTTGTTCTCCACAAGTGTGGTGATTGGTGTTTCTGTTTCTTGTACAGCTGTTATTATAAATCGAGATGTAGACATCAAAATAACGTGTGATGTATACCACGCACGTTTCACACGACTTGCACTGATAGATCACGTGTCTATTTCCCGCCATATTTCAAGGCACAGTTTGTATTTTCAAATAAAAAATACAATTCCAAATACAAATGAGCTAAACAACGTAAAATTAGAGGCATAAAAAACACAACCGGCTGTTACACTATGCTGACTTTTTTAATTTAAATTTTCTTTTATTGTAACGGACGTTTATATAGAGCATTCATCATGGTTAAGCGTTTGCTTTCAAGCAGGAAACAGAACATTGATCTACCAGCACGAGTCACGTTTTCTAATAGCGCTTTGCTTAAGTATATACTATTTCATTATTTGTCATCAATAGACCATAAATTAAGGACATGGTCTCTTGTCTTCGTACAACCAAAGTAGGTTTCAGCCTGTTAATCGAGGGAGTCCAGCTTTGGTCACGGTTTGATTTAAATTTTACGTCCACTTCTTAAAGTTAAATGTATATGGATTTTAACTGCAAAAAGTTTCTTAATCTCTTCATTTTAAAATCAATCTTTTTCAATCCTATTATTGTGCAATGACTAAGGTTTTTGGCTTTGCTCTGCAATTTTTTCTAGCTGGCGACAAGAACGTCACGCTTTGTGCAGTATAATAAATTCTCCAAAACTTACACCCGTATGCAAATCTCTGCTTTTGCTATCGTTTGAAAAATAAATACCTGTATTTTTAGAAATGATGTCTAAACATTGATATAAGTTCATTTATTTTTTATTTAGAATAAGGAACAATTGCAGAGATTTCCTAGGCCGATGGAGGGATCTAAAGGCTCGCGGTACATTTTACTCATCTAAATTTAATTCAAAAATGCTCCTACGCGCAAAGTATTCACTTTCTCGAGAGTACATATAGACTGCCAGCATGCAAGAATCTTCCGGGAAAATGATCCGAAAAGAATTAAGAAAAAGAGGAATGGAATATTCCCCGTTCATTTTATTCCTTTTCTCATTTCTTTCCTCTCTTATTTTCCCTATAGATTCTTGCATCGTCAGTCTACATTAACAATTATCAGGACTGTTTACTTGCGTGTGGTAAGTTAAGTAGACAAGAGAACAACTTAAGAAAGTCTATTTGACTTTTTAAAAAATTTATTATCATACTATTCATGCAAGTTAATATTTAATATTTCTTGGTTGTTTTTGTCTTTGTTTTTAGTCCTCTCGATCTCTTTCTTCTTCTTCTTCTTCTAATTTTTGATTTTTTTCCGGCGCGCTTTTACGCTTTTTCTCCTCACGCGCGTCAAGAATCCGCTTTATTCATATTCAAGTCTCGCTCCAAATTAAATGTATTACAGCTTATTTTCTAATAATTTTAAAGCAAAAAGGAAACTACTTACAGTTGCCATAGAGCATGGTTGCTTGAGTGGAGATGTGTTCCATGCATGCTGTGGTCGAGACATGAAGAGTCTCGTCGTGGCTCACGGCGCACGGTTCTTGTAAGACAGTCTTTGGTCTTCCTGACTGTTCTTGTAGATTTAACATCTTTGCAATGTTAACGGCAAACTTTAACGAAAAGAAAAACAAAACAATTGTGAATAAATAGCTTTTTGTACCTTAGTAAAACAAGTTCACTTTTCTTTAGTTTCGTACCTGATCTCTTGCCTTGAGTTGCCTGTATTTTCCTCAGCCTCGCGAGAGATTTGCTCTCCCGCGAGTGGGTGTTGACTTCTTTTTTCTTCTACTAATTTAAATGATCTTTCAAAACGACGTACAAATATTTATTTCTTTGGGTTTCGCGTGAGCTTGGAAGGCTTTTCTAGCTTTCTAAATACTTTTTTCGCGCTAAGTTGCTCGTAAAGCTTTCCTACTGGAAATCATTTACGAACTGGGAAAAAAGAAAAAGTTGATTCTTTTTATTACGCGGAATAGTACGTCACAAACAAATCATTTTTACTTTAGCCAATCAGAATCAAGAACGATAGAGCGCGCAGTTCGAAAAATGACGTCACAATACGAGCCTGCGGTCGAGTTGAATTCTTACAGCGGCTTTCATGGTTACCAACCTGTTCCCAGTTTCTTCTCTACCTTTGGGTAGGATAGACATTGGGAAAGAATTTGTCCAAAGACCACAGGGTTCCCAAAAAGCATTTAGACGTTCCATGATCTTTTCTAGATACACTGTACATTAGCAATACTAGATTTCCATTATTAGGAACTATAATTTTTCTTTCGTTTTGTCTTAATTCGTTATAACGTTGGCGGTATCTGAATGTCGGATTTTACTGTGGTTTTGCTTTGAAGTTTCGCCAACTGGGCTGGGCTACCTGTGGAAAGATTCAAATTCAAAATGGCGGTCTTGCAGACAAAAGTTTGTCAACACAACCAAATCTTAGCTTAAAATTCCCTCTTAATAATTTAGTTTTCTGGAGTCATGTTTAGCTAAACGAAATCTAACTAAGATATCAACTTTCCAGCTCGCCACAAATAATCTTTAAGCATCCGGATAAATAATTATTTACAAATTTTGGCTTCTTTTGGATTTTGTGGTTTCTTGTCAAATGCTCTCTCTTCGCGCGGGTCGTTGTCGTGAAGTCTAAACGATGAGTTCACCTCTTTCAAGCTTGAAGAAGGGAAAAAGAACGCCTCTTAATCCAAGGTAAGAACAAACAAGTTTAGTTTTAAGCATATGATGAAAAGACATGAATTCAAAATATTTTTACTTCATTTGCCAAGGAAAGCCAAGCTCTAGATCAGCATTCTCAGTCGTCATGGTGATCAATGGATTGCTATCATATATATTCCGGAAGAAAATTTTTCTGTCTTTTAGATATACTAACTAACAGATGATATTAAAAGTTTCTATCTATAACTGCTCAGCCAATGGTTTATCTTTCATCAGGAATTGAACAGATTTATTTTCTATTTCCAAAAGGTCAATACAGTACCCAATAAAATGTACGAATATATTTTTTCATAGTAATTTTACGCAAGTGAATATGATAAATCTGGCATGCTCATTGGTTACAATTTACATCTTATGCTGCTATATTTATCTACAGGTAAATATAGCACACACACTCATGCTCGTTTGCTGATTTGTGCCGCTTGCAGAAGTAAATAACATTCGCTTGTGTTAAAAAAACTAAAACAATTATTCACCTCAGGCTCAATAAATATCGGGGAATACTTACCTCGCCGCTTGAAGACTTGCGTCGTACATCTCAGTATATATTCCCCTGAGTCTTATCTGGGTGGGCATGGCAAATAATGATTTTTACCCTAAAAGGTAACAATTATCTAAGTATCTTATCTAAGTGGTTTCTGAATGCCTCAAAAACACCCAGAGAGGTAATAGCCTACTCTTTGATAGTGTTTTTAGATTTGTGACACCCTAAGAGGTATCAAGTTTCAGATCTGGAACCCTAAGAAGTACGACGAGCATCACAGCCCCTTTTCCATGATTTGAGTTCCCCACTTCCCCCAAAGATTTGTAAATGTTTTTTTTTTTCACTGCAGGCAGCCACGTGCACCATTCAGATATGAAACAGAATATGATGATGACCACACAACAGGTATGTAGGTATAGAAGAAAATGTTCCAATATGGTTGAATTATCAAAACTATTCTGTTCGTGAGTAAGTAAGTAAGTAAACTCTTTATTTACTGAGGGTAGCACTAAATAGCAATATGCTAACAAACCTATGGCCCTCAATTCTCGATTTCTTCATTCTGTTGAATGTCTTATGCTGTTTTCTTATGTATATAATGTACCAGAACTGCTGGATGAACTACCAAGTGATTTCCTTAGAAGGGATGTTCTTTCTAAGTTACCAAGAGGTACTCACAAAGGTACAGTATGAAGTTTGCTCTTCCTCACCTGAGACAGTAAAGTTTTTTGTGTATCTTCCTGAATTATGGGATTTTGTTCAGGTTCTCTAGCTTTCATCCCTGCACAACCTATCCTGTGATTAAACCATTCCCTGACTTACATCAGCCCAGAGGTTGTGACAGGGCTAGATCTGTGAATAAGGCATGCCCTGATTTAGATCAGCCCAGAGGTTGTTTCAGGGTTTGATCTGTGAGTTAACCACGCCCTGACGTAGATCAGCCCAGAGGCTGTTTAAGGGTTAGATCTGCGAGTTAGCCATGCCATAATTGTAGATCTGCCCAGAGGTTGATTCAGGGTTCAATAAAATTCATACAGTATTTTATTAGATTACACAATAAGATATTGGGCTATCTTTGCCTAACACTTGTCAGATAGATGTACATGTACCAAGTGACACAATAATGTTGGATTCTAATATATTATAATCATATTATAGGTTCATCATCTGCACCAAATGACCATGAGTTGATGAGTGCCATGGCAGGACGGCTTGCTCAAGCTGAGGCTGAACTAAAAAACACTAAAAGGGAACTTATAGACAAGGTAAAACAGTCTAACATGGCTCTACATCATAGGAACAAGTGTTGCTTGGGGTGCCTTTCATGAAGTCAAACCGATCGGTACATGATGTCAGTTTTCAAAATAATGTTACTCATCAGTTCTAAGAACTGGTTTGGGCCGTGCATTGGTCTAGTTTTAATAACTGACAGTAACCATTTGAAAACTGGCCTCTCATGCCGATCGGTTCCCTTAGTTGCACCCTTAGTTGGCGAGTTCACTGCCTGCAAAAAGCTCTGTTGCAAAAGGCAATTTTTCTTGCAACTTGCAATACTACTGCATTATGTTGCAAGTTGCAGTAGACATTGCACATGTAACAAGGCCCCTCTCTGCAACTGGTAATGCAATAATGCAGGTTGCAGAAAATGTTGAATAACCTGCTAATTTTTGCGCTGTTGCGAAGCAACTTGCAGCGTGTTGCAACATCTATTTTTGTGACAAATCCAACATTTTTACTGTGAGCATCAGAAACTGCTGACATATCCGGTTTTATGGCAAACCAATAAAGCATTGCATTTGGAAGCTGCAAAGAGAGTTGTGCATGCCTAATAGCTCACCTGCAACGTGCAATGCTCTGCTTTTGTCAGTATTGCAAGTTGCAAGAAAAAATGCCTAATGTAACAGGGCCTTACGCGGCAGGTTTATAGTTTGATTTTAGATTGAAACATGAAGCATGACCTCCGACTAAGAAAATGTGATAATTTCATATTTTAGCCAGAAAATATAAATTTAAGCACACAAATTCTTTAAAAAAATAAATAAAAAATAATGGGATTAACAGTGGATTCCACAGAGTGGCTCTTCTTCCACTGGATTCCAATTGGAATTTAGAAGTTGATTTTTGCAGAGGGAGGAAAACCGGAGAACCCGGAAAACCCTCGATGCACAGGAGAGAACCAACAAACAACTCTACTCACATACTACACAGGAGAGAACCAACAAACAACTCTACTCACATACTACACAGGAGAGAACCAACAAACAACTCTACTCACATACAACACCGAGCTCATTGGGACTCAAACCCAGGTTGCATTGATGAGAGGCGAGCGCTCTCACCGCTACGCTACACGTGCAACAACATTTTTTTGGACTAGGTGTGCATTGTATTACAATATATACTTAAAGAAAAAGTGGTCCTAATATTGCACAGTCAGGGTAGACATGTGACTGCTTGTGCAATCCAGTAAGGACCAAAACTAATTATAGAAGTTAATTGTGAGGGTATTATTAAGAATGATCAAGACCTTCTTTTCCTACTTCTGACAAATTGAATGACTTGTTTTGAGTATAATGTACGATAACTGCAGGTTGCCCCAAATACATGCACACCTGGGGCCCGTTGTACGAAGTGTGGATAGTGCTATGTGATGGATAAATTTTACTGTATGCAGTGGATAAATTTATTGGATAATAAGTTATTATAGTATAACAAATAATATTAAGTTAATTATAATACTAAATTAATAATTCTTAATATTAATAATATATAACGCGTCAATATACATAATCATGTGAATCATAAATTGTAAATATCTTTTATTGTTTATTATTGTAAAAGTGTTGTAAATTTAATAAATAATATCTTTAACAATACAATATTGGATAACAGCGTGGACTTATCCACTGGATAAGGATTTATTTATCAGATAGCGCTATCCATCCTTTGTACAACCTGGCCTTGTATTGTTTGTATATTGGCAATTGGTCAGATACTCCCCTATATTCGCTATACGGGTATGTGCCGCCAAACAGGGTATTGTTTTCAGCGATTCTACTCTGGGACAGGGTATATAAAATTACGCTTGCTCTGGAACAGGGTATATAAAATCACGCTCGCTCTGGGACAGGGTATATGAAATCATGCTCTCTCTCTCTGGAACAGGGTACATATTTTTGCAATACTGGAACAGGGTATGGTTTTCAGCGATATTGCTCTGGAACAGGGTATGAATTTCAGTGGTTTTACTCTGGAACAGGGTCATGGTTCAGGGCTACCCTAAACGGGCAAGAGTACCCCCCCCCCCCCCAAGGGTTTGGATGACCATGTCTGTTGATGACCATGTTCACTCACCAATGCTACAGTTTCACGTTCTCTGTTGCTCAGGGTCAGCCTTGATATTGTGCAGAATATTCACGTTCCAATGAAGGTCTGTGAAATTTGAAATTGTTTGTATTGTTGAAGTATGTTTTAATCTTTCCCAGGACAGAAAGATGAAGATTTTACAAGAAAAAGTTCACCTTCTTGAAAAAGCCAGAGGTAAATAGAGGATACAGTTTTCATAGTATTCATGGTTCTGACTCCCCGTACAGTAGTTACTATTGCTAGATGTCCCACAAAGTCAATAAACTACTCTGCTACAATATCTAAGAATTTAAGACTGTGATCCCAGAATATTCGGGTTATAAATTGTTCTACTGTTCACTCACCTGTGAAAATATAAAAAAATGCCTCGTAATCCCTGTAGTACTCTTTAAAACAGATATTGTACTGCGTATTTGTTTGTGGGACAAGATTGTAGTTCTGCTAGGAAAACTGCTGCCTCGTAATCCCTGTAGTACTCTTTAAAGCAGATACTGTACTGCGTAGTTGTTTGTGGGACAAGATTGTAGTTCTACTAGGAAAACTGCTGCCTCGTAATCCCTGTAGTACTCTTTAAAGCAGATACTGTACTGCGTAGTTGTTTGTGGGACAAAATTTCAGTTCTGCTAGGAAAACTGCTGCAGTGGTTTTTGCTGTTGTTCGCTATTGGTTTATTTTGAGAAGTAGCGTTTGGGGCGAGAGAAGAGGTATGACCACCAAGCTGGTCAACATGTCACCAGCGACGGCACCAGCGACCGACCAGGCATTATTTCTAGCCCTGTCATCTTTCCTTTCTTTCTCTATATTGCAATATTCAGAATCATGAATATAAAGTAACGCTTTTTATTTTTTTGCCATAACCCAGGATATAACTCTGGTACAATTGGAGACTTGGAGAAAAACTGTCAAGCACTGCAGTCTCAAGTCCATGATATGGAGGTACAGTTATATAAAACTTTAGTCACTATAATAGGTGAAACTCACAGATCAAACCCTGAAACAACCTCTGGGCTGATCTAAGTCAGGGCATGGCTAACTCACAGATCAAACCCTGAAACAACCTCTGGGCTGTTCTAAGTCAGGGCATGGCTAACTCTCAGATCAAACCCTGAAGCAACCTCTGGGCTGTTCTAAGTCAGGGCATGGCTAACTCTCAGATAGAACCCTAAGACAACCTCTGGGCTGATCTAAGTCAGGGCATGGCTAACTCACAGATCAAACCCTGTGTTGTGGAACTGACGACAGAAAACGCCTTTTACAACTCAACAACTTTACTTGAGACGTTGACTTCATTACAAACATGTCAGCACGAAATTCGATTCCTTAAGGGGTTACAATTTATTCCCCACCCGGGGAGGGTACTAATATCCTAGTCTCTTGGGGCTTCGTACCACTCGTCCTCCTTTCGTAACGTATTGGGCTGTAACATCTTCCCCACCTTGTCCACTCTGGGGGACAATATCAGATTCACTCTCACTTGAATTACGAGATTGTTCGCAAGCCGTTTCCCCACCATTCGGAGAAAAGTCCCTTTCCTTGTACTCCTGTTGAAGACTTGATTCAACTTCTAGCTTGTGTAAACGCTGTACTGGTCTGTGTATAATATTCTTCTCTGTTCGCACTGTCGCAGTTCTAACGAGACCATCTCGTCCGGGATGTACTTTTTCCACTCTTCCTAATGGCCACTTTAGACGACTAACGTTATCTTCAGAGACTAGCACTATGTCTCCCACTTGCACGGGGGGCTCTGTAGTCTTCCACTTGACTCTTGTCGTTAAATTATGCAGATACTCCTTCTCCCAACGCTTCCAGTAATGATTAAGCAATCTCTGTAAGTACAAATATCTTGTGACTGTTCCTTTTGTTGAACTCTCGAGGTCGTCTTTCGTAGGGCTTGGCAAACTTTCAAGTGCTCTTCCAATGGTTAGATGAGCGGGAGTGATTGGCGATAGATCTCTATGGTCATCACTTACTGCTGTCAATGGCCTGGAATTGATAACTGCCTCTACTTTTATAAGCAGGGTGTTAAGTTCACTGAAGCTAAGAAGTGCTTTACCCAAAACCTTGCGAAGTGGCTCCTTAACAGCTCTGCACATCCTTTCCCACCAACCACCTCTCCATGGCGAACGTTCAGTGATATATTTCCATGTTATTCCTTTGGACGACAATTCTGACTGAATACGGTCTTGGTCGAGCTTGCTCCACGTAGCGTTACTCTTCCTTGCAGGATTACCATAGAACTTTTGGATCTCCTTGCTTGCAGCCTTAAATGTCTTTGCATTATCCGACCATATCGTACTGCATAAACCTCGTCGGCTTGTCATACGGCTCAGCGCTTGTAAAAAATCGTCTGTTGTGAGACTGTTCGTCAATTCCAAATGGACCATACGCGAAGACGCACATGTAAACACGCACACGTAGGCTTTCTTGGTGCTTGTACCTTCCTTCACATACAATGGGCCTGCGAAGTCAATGCCGACATTTGTGAACGAGGGCGAGCATTGAACTCTCTCTTTGGGTAGTGGCCCCATCTTCTGTCCACAAGGTCCCACTCTAAGTTTCTGACAAGCAACACACTTTCTAATGATACCTTTCACCTCTCTTCTCCCTTGAGTGATCCAAACTTTGTTTCGTAAAGTCGACAGAACAGTCTCGGGCCCAGCATGCAACAGCTGGACGTGTAAATCTCTTACTAGTCTTTGTACAACGATATGTCCATGAGGTAAGATAATCTGATGCTTGTTCTCTTCAGGAAGGTCCGCAAACTGCAGTCGTCCTCCTACTCGTAAGACTTGATTCTTTTCGTCGTAGTATGGGTCAAGTCGAAGGAGACGGCTGCTACTTGTCAGCTGTTTGCCTTCTTTCAGTGTCTTGTAGTCTTCTGAATACACTTCCCTTTGAACAGTTCTATAGCAATACATCTCTGCTTGTTTCAACTCCTCGCTAGACAGTTCAGTCACAGTAGAAACAGTTTTTGCTTTGAACAATCTTACAGCCTTAAGAACGTAGGCTGTAACACGAATCAACTTCAACCACGTACTATAAAGGTTTGGATCCACTATCAGTACAGGTTTTGTTAGGACAGATGTACACGAATGTGTCGCTCTTCTCTCTTTCTTGCAGTCATCGGGTTCCTCTTTGGAAAAACTCTGAGCTGGATGCTCCTCTACAGGCGAGGTTAACCACTTGGGCCCGTTCCACCACAGTTCACTAGATTCAAGGTCGCCGCACGATAAACCACGTGTCAACAAGTCTGTCGGGTTCTCCTTACTGGGACAGTACTTCCAGTTCTCGGGGTCCCATGTTGACTGTATCTCTAAGACACGATTGGCAACGAAAGGCTTCCAGCTAGAACTCGGTCCTCTTATCCAATGTAGTGTTACCATGCTATCAGTCCAACATACAACACGGTTGGTCTTCACATCAAGTGATTCTACAACAAACTTCAACAGTCTAGCGTTAACTACTGCAGCTAAGAGTTCGAGTCTTGGTAGTGAAACTGTTTTAATAGGTGCGACTCTTGTCCTTGACATAACAAGATGTGCTGTTGCCTGCTCAGACTCATCCTTTACTACCATGTACACAGCAGCTCCATATGCCTTTGGGGAAGCATCCCCAAATCCATGCAATTCGACAGTTGATCTCGAGTTAAGGCCTTCGCCGAAACATCGAGGTATGGCGATGTTCGTAACTTGCTGTAGCTCGGTTTTCCATGAGGACCACTGGCTTTCAGTGTCTGAGTCTAGAGATTCATCCCATTCTAATCCTTTTCTCCACAGTTCCTGGAAGAGGATCTTAACTCTCACTGTGAACGGTGATATCAATCCAAGAGGATCGAAAATCCTTGAAGCATGGCTAAGCAAAGTTCTTTTCGTAGCGGGGGTGCGAGATGTGGCTACTTCCTTTGGGGGAATGAATCTGAAGCAATCTGACTTTAAGTCCCATGACACGCCAAGTGCTTTGAGGGACTCTTCTGATGCAAGGTCTACCATTGGCAACGGTGCTCTGTGTTCAGGCTGAATGTTGTCCATCACTTGTTGAGAATTGCTTGCCCACTTTGTGAGATTAAAACCACCACTCTTCATGATTTCAGTTAGTTCTTGAGTCAATGTTAGTGCAGCATCATCTGTTTCTGCACCTGTCAAGCAATCATCTACGTACATGTTTTCTAAAAGTTCCTTGGCAGCTCTTGGAACAGTTTCGAGATAGCCCGTAACGTGCGCATGAATTGTTGCGATAGCAAGGAACGGACTACAGTTCACGCCGAACGTAAGTCTATTCATTCTATAGACACGTGGTAATTCATCGGAGTTAAGCTCTCTCCACAAGTAACGATGCACGTCTTGATCTGGTTTTGCAAGTTTGATCTGCAGGAACATCTTTTCTACATCTGCGAGCAGACCAATCTTGTGAGTACGAAAGCGGGTAAGAACTGATGCTAGATTTGGTTGTAAGGCAGGACCAGGAAGTATGCAGTCGTTCAGAGATACGCCTTGTTCGTCCTTCGCCGAGGCGTCGAACACGATTCTACATTTGGTTGTTGTTTTATCATTACGAAATACAGCGTGATGCGGTAAGTATCTAACGTTCGTGGACTGTTTCTCTTCGACGGGAACTTCCTCTGCGAATCCTTTCTCCGTATATTGGTCGATCGCATCAATGTAAGCCTTTGCCTTTACTGGGTCACGTTTCAGTCTTCTTTCAACTCCTTCCAATCGCTGCAGAGCTTGTTTGTAGTTGTCAGTCAGATTTGCATGGCTCGGTTTCCATGATAGCCGCACTTCGTAGTTGGATCCATCAAACTTTAATTCGCGATTAAAGTCTTCAACTGCACATTCTTCTTCCTTGGAACGAACGGCACTCTCCTCCTTAGAAATTCCAATTGCTTCCAGCTCCCAGAATCTTTTCAAAGTCTGAGTAATTTCAGTGTTCTCTAAGACTGCTATCATAGAAGTAGTATTTTTGCTTGTCCCCTCTATTGGGCCTGTAAGCACCCAACCGAAAACTGACTCCACAGCTGTTGGCGAGTTTAGTGAATTTCCTCTTTCACAATTTCCAGTTACAAAGCTATAGTAGAAGTCGGCACCAATCAGCACATCTATCTCCACAGAATCACGTGGATAAGAATCTGCAAAGTTCAAGTTTTTCAGATGAACGTTCTCATGAAGATTCAAGTTTACAGGACCCAGTGGATTGCAGATCTTTGGGATCGTAAGAGCCTCCATCGTAACAGCTTCCGACGAATTTCCGTTGACCGCAGAGAGAGAAAACTTTACTCGTTGTAGTCTCTTTGCTTCACTTGTCTCACCACCCAACGTTGTGACACTTACTGACTCTGTTGGACCTTTAAGGCCGACTGCTTCTGCAATGGTCTTACGAACGTATGATCGCTGACTTCCAGAATCTAGGAGTACACGTGCTACTAAACTTTGATCATTTGCATACAACTTGGCAATCGCTGTAGGTAACAAAGTTTCTGTTGGCTTCTTGAAGTCAGTTGTAGCAAATCCATTTAATGTAGCACCTGTAGGTGTCTGTGTTGAAGTACGTTGCTCGTGAAGTAAGTTATGATGACGTCGACCACAATCAGCTACAGAACATTTAGGCTGACGACACACCTTGGAGAAATGTTTAGCATGAGAAGGCTTCAAACAGTTATAGCACAGCTTGCTTGACTTGACTAGCTTCCATCTTTCCTCGACCGATTTTTTCTTAAACTCTGGACAGTCCCCTGACTCATGATTAGATTTGCAGAATACGCAGCAAGGTGTTACACTGATTGCGTCACTAAACAGGGTAGATGCTGTGGTTAATCTGTCTTGTTTGACGTTTGCAGCAGGTTTTCGTTCAACTTTAACTTTACCTTGACCGTGGATACCTGAAGTAGAAGTTGCTTGCTGGTTTCTTTCACCAGCTTCCTTTGAGACAAGTTGTCGGTTTAGGAACTTGAAGAATAATTCGAGATCAATCTCTTCATCTTTAATGTCTGCGAGCTCTAACTCCCATTTTTCTAGAAGCTGATGCGGAAGTTTACACTCAAACATTGGTAGCAAGATACAAGCATGTGCCATTGGTTGTTCACCTAGAGCTTCTAGGGCCCTAGTCCTGTTCTTTAATGTGTCATGCAGGTCACGTAAAGCGCGTGCAGACATACTCGTCGTTGATTCCAAGTTGATAACTGACTTTATAAGCGATGAAATTACAATTCGTTTTCTACCATACCTGTGCTTTAATGCTTCTACTGCGGGCGCATAATTCGCTCCAGTGACTTCGAATCCATCAACGGTTTGCAATGCATTAGCTTTCAGTACTGAGCGTAGATAAGTGAATTTCTGTATGTCCGGTAAGTCGTCGTTGTTATGTACAGCGGCTTCAAACTGATCCCAGAAGTTCTGGAATTTCAACAAATCACCACCGTACGTAGGTAATTCTAATTTGGGTAATTTTAGGTTTTGGCGGGTTTCTTTAGACGATACACTTTCAGCTGATTTACAAATTGCTGTTTCGATATACTCTTGAGCGATATCGATAGCTCTGTCTATTGCATTCAAAATTTCGTTGCAATTACGAAGTTCAACATCATCTTCAGCAGTGAGGGATACGAACTGCTCTCTTAAATCGAGACATGAAATACGACACTCATTCAATCTTTGCAATCTCATTTGCATTTTGATCTTATTTGTTGAACTTTTACTTAATTCGGTGACAGCAAGGGTTAGAGATTCGACATCTCCTTGCAATATCTTCAATTTACGTTTAAGTTGCTCGATTTCTTCTAAATGTGGCTCAACTTTCGTTAGAGCGGCGTTTTGTTTATTTTCTTTATGTGTCGGCAAAGAGTCTGCATCATTAATGTCGAGTGTTTTGTGTTGATACGATTTCAGAGAAAATTCATGTGTTTCTAACCTTTGGATTAAATTTTTTCTTCTTTCCACTCGTCGACAAACCCTTTGATTGCAAAATGGCACGGAGTTTTTCAACAGACATGCGACTAAAATAATCTTCTTCTTGATCGGCCATCATGGCGGCGAACACGTGTGACGACTGATGAATGTTGACCTTGGAATTTCGAACTTTAGTCAACCCACAGCTTTCAATCGCTTTACAAATTACTTCCTTTTAGTTTTACGATGCAAAATCCGGCTCGAAGGACCAAATGTCGTGGAACTGACGACAGAAAACGCCTTTTACAACTCAACAACTTTACTTGAGACGTTGACTTCATTACAAACATGTCAGCACGAAATTCGATTCCTTAAGGGGTTACAATTTATTCCCCACCCGGGGAGGGTACTAATATCCTAGTCTCTTGGGGCTTCGTACCACTCGTCCTCCTTTCGTAACGTATTGGGCTGTAACACCCTGAAACAACCTCTGGGCTGATCTAAGTCAGGGCATGGCTAACTCACAGATCGAACCCTGAAACAACCTCTTGGTTGATCTAAGTCAGGGCATGGCTAACTCACAGATCCAATCCTGAAACAACCTCTGGGCTTATCTAAGTCAGGGCACGACTAACTCACAGATCAAACCCTGAAACAACCTCTGGGCTGATCTAAGTCAGGGCATGGCTAACTCTCAAATCAAACCCTGAAACAACCTCTGGGCTGTTCTAAGTCAGGGCACGACTAACTCACAGATCAAACCCTGAAACAACCTCTTGGCTGATCTAAGTCAGGGCACGGATAACTCACAGATCAAACCCTGAAGCGACCTCTGGGCTGTTCTAAGTCAGGGCATGGCTAACTCTCAGATAGAACCCTAAGACAACCTCTGGGCTGATCTAAGTCAGGGCATGGCTAACTCGCAGATGTAACATTATATGATATTGTGTGACAATGCATCTTTGTTTAACTAGTTACGTTATAGTTAATCACATGATTGTAATCGTATATATATACACATGTACGCCAGATATATATCAGTTCGCGTACTGATCAATACATGTAGTATAGAGTCAAGATAAAACAAATAAATCGAGACATAACCAACCGAAGACTATCACATGGATGTCAGAACCGGGATCAGTTAACTTACTTCGAAGAACCTATTTGTAAAGCCAAGTCTTCGAGAGATTACACCCGGGGATTACACAACAATAACACCGAGGTCAATTTTCAAGTCGCCGCCACGCATCATCGTATTCATTAGTATATACATCGTATTGTTCAGCAAATCCAGTACGAGAATGGGAGATCTTTCAGGCTTCGAAGCCCCAAAGATGGATTGGTCGTCTGGACCAGATTTATATAACCGTTTCAAGCGTTTTAAACAGAAATGCGAACTCATGTTTGATGGGCCATTGAAGGGCAAAACTAAAGAGCAAAGGATTAACTACCTACTGTTATGGTCAGGAGACTATGGACTAGATCTATACAACACTTGGACATTGGACGAGGAAGAGCACAAGGACATAAATGGATATTGGAAGAGATTTGAGGATCATGTTAAGCCACAAGCAAACCATATCTTGAACAGATTTAATATACGTAATGTGAGACAAAACGGCAGACCGCTAGACGTCTTTCTGACAGAAGCACAACTCATCGTACAAAGTTGTGGATTTCCCGTCGAACTACGAGATGAAATGCTGAGAGACACTCTAGTTTTTGGCACTGGCTATGAGACTGTTAGAAAGAAATGCATTGCAGAGGGAAATTCATTGACGTTCCAGAGAGCGAGGGAAATCGCACGAACCGAAGAAGCAACACGTGAACAACTTGTCGCGATGAGCAACGCAAGCCATGAAGTAAATGCTCTAAAGGGTCCACAGCGACAAACGCAAAATCAACGCAAGTATGAACAGTACCCTACGAATAAAGAAACTAAATCGACGACCAAATCCACGTGTCACCGTTGCGGGAATGAACAGCACACAGCAAACCGGAAATGCCCCGCCAGCGGTGTCGAATGTCATTACTGCCACAGACGAGGACATTTCAGTAAGATGTGTAACAAGCGCAGACAAGTACACGAAATAAACGAGGAACCAAGTCCTGAACACTGTGAAGAAGATTTTAAAAGATTCTTTATGGGATCGCTTGAAGTCAACGGGTTACAGAGTTCAAGTCGCAACAAAGTGATTACAACCGTTAACGTCACAACAAGGCCATTCCACAAGAAAATGACAAGGTTATCATGTAAACTTGATACGGGCGCAGAGACCAATGTTATGTCTAAAACAGACTTCGACAAGATAATCGCTTTACCGAAAGATAAAGTACTCGGGCCACCACATATTCTGACCGCGTATGGTGGACAGGAAATCCGTTGTATCGGTACATGTGAACTGTACGTACACTACAATGGGAATACTACGAAGGTACCCTTTACTGTAACAGATGTACAAGGGCCTGCCATGCTTGGATGCAACACGTGCGAACAACTTGGACTCGTTACAATCAACTGCAGCATTGAAACATTCAACAAGCAAAAAGGAAAGTTGCAAGACAACCGTCCTCTAACCAAAGAGAGACTCATACATGAATGCAAAGACCGTTTTGAAGGTATTGGTACCTTTGAAATGAAGCCATACCACATCACCTTGGACCCAAGAGCAGAGCCGGTCGTTCACCCTCCTAGAGCAGTACCTATACATTTACGCGAACGTTTCAAAGCCGAACTTGACAACATGGAGGAACTTGGAGTTATAGAAGCAGTAAATGAGCCTACAGACTGGGTCAACAGTGTAGTCCTGAACGAGACAGTCAACGACAAGGGTGAGATAACAAAGCTAAGAGTGTGCCTGGACCCCAGGGACCTCAACAAATGGGTAAAGCGAGAGCACTACCACTCTAGGACGATAGACGATGTAGTAAGCCAACTACATAATGCTAAATTCTTTAGTATTGTTGATGCCACGAAGGGCTACTGGCATGTGCCTCTTGACAAAGAGAGCTCGCTGCTCACCACGTTTAACACCCCATTCGGCCGGTATCGATTCACGCGAATGCCATTTGGACTAAACGTATCGCAAGACATTTTCCAAAAGGAACTCGACTCATCCCTAGAAGGCCTGCAAGGTGTTACAGGCATCGCCGACGACAACTTCGTGTATGGCAAAACAGAGAAAGAACATGACGACAACTTAGCCAAATTAATGTGCCGCGCAAGAGAGAAGGGCATAAAGTTCAATAAAGACAAAGTGCAAGTCAAATGCAAAGAAGTGAGTTTTTTTGGACACACATGGACACCTGAAGGGATTAAGCCAGATACAAAGAAAATATCAGCCATATTGAACATGCAACCACCGCAAAGCGTCAAGGATTTACAGAGTTTCTTGGGCCTTGTTAATTACTTGACAAGGTACTCCAGCCGTCTAGCGACAATCACAGCACCACTAAGAGAACTGACCAAAGCTGAAACAGCTTTTGTTTGGGATACAGAACAGGATAAAGCCTTCCAGGATGTCAAGAAAGAAATCACATCAGCTCCAATACTCCGGTACTTCGACAAGAATGCTGAGACAACTATTCAAACAGATGCGTCGCAGAAGGGACTAGGCGCAGTCCTCCTACAAAATGGCCAACCAGTATGCTACGCATCGAAAGCACTCACAGATACAGAATCAAACTACAGTAACATTGAGAGAGAGACGCTAGGCGTGGTATGGGGCCTAGAAAGATTTCATTACTTTATATATGGGAAGCACTGCAAGATAGAAACTGACCACAAACCTCTTGAGTCAATCTTCAAAAAGAAACTCGCTAGCTGCCCCCCGAGGCTACAACGATTGGTGCTCCGCGCATTGAAGTATGACGTCACAGTTACATACGTTAAAGGAGCTAATGTCCCCATTGCAGACGCCCTCTCGAGAATCACTCCACAAACAGGGCCAACCATTGGAGAACTACCAAGAATAGATGTCCACTGCATCACAAAGACCCTACCTGCCTCGCCTACAAAACTTAAACAGATCAGAGAAGAGACAGCAAGGGATTCTACCATGTCGCTTCTCAGAGAAACCGTGTTTAGAGGATGGCCTGATCAGAGAGGTAATTGTCCAGCAGCTCTACTAGACTATTGGAATTTTCGAGAAGAGCTTACTATCGAAGATGGTATCCTCCTTAAGCAAGACCGAATCATCGTCCCACTCAAGCTACGTGCTGACATCTTACGCGCCCTCCACCAAGGCCACCTAGGCATCGAAAAGTGTCTTCTCAGAGCACGATCATGTGTATTCTGGCCTGGAATAACGAAAGATATAACGCAAATAGTTGAACAATGTGAACCATGTCAGAGATATCAAAAAAAGAACCAAAGAGAACCAATCTTGCAAGCTGATACACCCAGCCGACCATGGGAAACACTCAGTTCTGACATGTTTGAGTACAAAGGTAAGCACTACCTACTAGTGGCTGACCAATACAGCAAGTTCCCAGTCATACGTTACCTCACAGGTACTACCTCAGCAGCCGTCATCAGCCACCTGAAGAGTATATTCGCAGAGCATGGTATTCCATCACGCCTTATAACTGACAACGGACCGCAGTACAACTGCAGAGAATTCAGTTCGTTTACAGCAACATATGGTATAGATCATGTGACAAGCTCACCTTTGTACCCACAGTCAAACGGTTTTGCTGAGAGAATGGTGCAAACCATAAAAAACATCCTGAAGAAGTGTGACGAGCGAGGTGAGGACCCATACTTGGGGATCCTTTCGTACAGGACAACACCAGTCAACAATAACCTCAAGTCACCAGCAGAACTTCTTAACAGTCGAAAGTTCAAGACCACTTTACCAGCTGCACAAAGAGCATTCCAGACTGGAAATGATAGGGACCAGATCAGAGAGAGTCTACTTGACCGACAAGAACAGCAGAGTAAATACTATAACCGTACCACTGGAAGAGTACAACAACCCTTATATGGTGGGCAACCAGTGCGCATGTATGATCACAGATGGAAGACATGGGAGCCAGCAGTAGTACAGCAACAAGCTAGAGAACCAAGGTCGTACCTTGTGAAAAGGCATGATAATGAAACTGTATATCGCAGAACAAGGTCTGACTTGCGACCGGATACAGCAGTACAAAAGCAAGATACACCACCAAAGCCACCAGCAGATGACCAAGTACCACAAAGTACTAGTGGCATGGACACGCCCTCAAACTACACAACTAGATATGGACGGGTTGTCAAACCAACAACAAAGTTTGACTTGTAGTTCGTTGAGAGGAGGATGTAACATTATATGATATTGTGTGACAATGCATCTTTGTTTAACTAGTTACGTTATAGTTAATCACATGATTGTAATCGTATATATATACACATGTACGCCAGATATATATCAGTTCGCGTACTGATCAATACATGTAGTATAGAGTCAAGATAAAACAAATAAATCGAGACATAACCAACCGAAGACTATCACAGCAGATACAGTAGAACCCTAAGACAACCTTGTGGAGAGAGGAAAACTGGAGAAATTGGAGACTCCATGATTACTGAAAGAAGTAACATGTATCATGTATGTGGACATGCTTTTTAGGAATTTCTTGCTGATTATGGTCTGCTGTGGGTTGGGAACCAGAATGCAGAGAATGAATACACACCATTAGAAGAAGAGCTGGAAGCAGGTCAAATTAATGAATTACAAACTTTATCTGTTGGTGGAGGAATGTGGACTCCTGGTTAGTGTAAAAAATACTCTTCTATGAACTATAAACATCCTGTCAGGGGAGGGGTGTGCAAAATGTTTTTGTCCAAAACCAAGAATGGTGTCAGCTGGCTTAAGGTGACAGATATACTGTAGGACTTTTTTGGTAGCATGTGAAATATTGGTTCAATGAAACCTTCTTCTATCCATGAACATCCTTTAACCGGCAACAAATTTGAGGTCCTATTTTTCCTTGTTTAATACTCTGATACTAATAATGGACTACTTCGACAATGTGTATTCATCTTGAATCACTTACAACTTCACCAGAACTCACCTTTTGCGTGCTAGCCGTCACGGAGTATAAATTGTTTTAGATTGTGTTATGGTCACCAAAAAGTTCGGACATTGTTCTTGAATTTCCGTACAAATGTACTGACTCTAAATGAACTATTTACTTGGTTAATTTTTAGTTAGTTCTCTAAATACAATTAAAAAACTCATTAATAATTCATGAAGGAAACACAATAGAAATCATGACCATGAAGGAGGTTTTATATCTGATATAGATTCGTCTTCATTTGCATAAACTTTAACTTGGATTTTCTCTATCAAACTTGGCTCATTTCATAAAGAATTCGGTACAGTATGAGAACATACATCAGGAGTTTTTTAAGCCGTTTAATAAACTCGCAGATCGTGTTTTATCGGGTCTAAAACCACTCGGCTACGCCTCATGTTTTAAACCCGATAAAACACTCCTGCTCGTTTATTAAACAGTACGTAAATCATCATTTTTCTAGCTTTATTGAAGCTTTTCTTACTGCTGTTAATAGAGCTAACTAAAGAAATCTACCTAATTTTTCTCTTTAAAGTCAGTGAATTTGTATGGGAAAATAGAAGAACGATGTCCGAACTTTTTGGTGACCGTAACACAATCCAAGCTAGCGCCATAAGGTGAATTCATTTATAGCAATAATACTTTCCAAAAATACATACTTATGTTTGCTTACTCTCTGATAGTGTTGCTTATCTTAAAGTAATATTAGTTTTTATTTCTGGAAATCAATTGAGGCCGTCATATTGCATTCAGTCTATAATTCTTAAATTAAGGACAATTATTATTATTATTATTATTATTATTATTATTTTTTTTTCATCAACTTTCTTTATTTCATCATAATCAAAATGTAAATTATTTATAAATTAAAATTATTAAGGACAATAATCTACTGTACTTTTAGGTGCTTCAGTACCAAGGGAAAAGTTCCAGATGGACTTTGATCTGTTGATTCAAAACATCAAAGAACTGAACATCCTGTCAGGGGAGGGGTGTGCAGTTGTGTCCAAAACTAAGGATGGTGCCAGACTTAAGGTGAGGCAGACATGAAAATGTAATTACAACTTTTTTTCATTTGATGGGGATCAGGTGATGTTGCTGATGACTACCAGTATAATAACCAGTATAATGATGATGATGATGATAAATGATGATGCATTATGGTGATGGTGATGACCATGATGATGGTGATGATGATGATGACCATGATGATGATGATGATGATGATGCTAATCGTGAATATCGTATGATAAATTATGATAATGCAGTTGATTGCTCAATGATGATAATGACCATGATGCTGCTGCTGCTGCTGATGATGATGATGACAACGATGATTCACATTGATTCACAATATGATAACATACTGTACAGTACTAGTAAGAAGTGTTATAGTTGACTGATGTTTTGAACATCCAATACTGACTCACAACTTTCTCTATGAAAGGTCCCAGACTCCATTCCATTGACTCTAATGTCAAATGGGATCATCATGTTTGCTGGCCCGTTCCGACCATATAGTGATCCAACAACACAGGTAAAGTATATAGCATATAATTGTATTATCACTCTATAATCCCATATAAGCAACTATTGTATCATTTTCAAATTCTCTTTCCTGTCCAAAATAAAGATTAATTTGGATCGTTTCTATTCGCATTCTTTCGAGGGAAAACTATGACTTATGGAATCAGTCTAGTATAGTTTGGGATGATATGATTAATCTGCAATAGGACTACATGTCTGTCCAATTTGGAAATAATTGAATTCAAAAAATTTCTCTGACTGCCAAATTAGACTCAACCTATCGGCCTCTTCCAATTTTGTCAGCCCTCTGAATTTTTTTCATCCATTTATTTCCAAATTGGACAGTATGTAGTCCTATTACCCCTATTACCTATACTACTTATGGTTATACATAAGCCCTGGGTTTATTATACTCATTCGTAAGCCAGGGACTTTTGATGGGTTTAGAAACTGGGAGGGTCTATTTATGAGGGGGAGGGGGAGGGGGGGGGGTTATAATCGAAAGGAAAAAGAGACTAGGACGAAAAGCAAACTTTAAGTAATTAATATTTCCATTATCTTCCCAGTTAATCTTTAGTGTGTGTCAATGAAATAAGCACAAGATTCCCGAGGTGGGCCTATAGTCGTGAGGGCTTACAACTAGGGTACATGTAGCTTATATTATAAGTAGAGTTTTACAGTTATTTCCTTACTAGAAATATTTCAAAATGTATTTGCTTTAATTGTTCCTGCTGTTGTTCCTGATGTCTGTGATGGTGGGAACAAATTTATTGCTAAGTAATAAAGGGAAAAGTAAATGGAAAAACATCTTTTAAATTAATATGAGGAAAAATCTTGACTGTATTGTGGTATTCAATGCAGTTACATGGTCATGGTCATGGTGAAGCTGAATAAAGGTTTTTTCTTCACTTGTTTCCACAGCAATGCATGCAGGATATCATGGATGGCTATTTTCCATCAGAACTACAATCCAGATACCCAGATGGTGTCCCTTTTAATGTAAGTACATTGTAAAATACTGCAGCACAAGTTTACTGTTGCCCAAGGCGAGCTACTGCTGCCCAGTGCTGGCTACTGCTACCCAAGCACCCAAGGCTACTGCAGCACAAGGCTACTGCAGCCCAAGGCTGGCTACTGCTGCCCAAGGCTGGCTACTGCTGCCCAAGGCTGGCTACTGCTGCCCAAGGCTGGCTACTGCTGCCCAAGGCTGGCTACTGCTGCCCAAGGCTGGCTACTGCTGCCCAAGGCTGGCTACTGCTGCCCAAGGCTGGCTCTGCTGCCCAAGGCTGGCTACTGCTGCCCAAGGGTACTGCAGGCAAACGGCCCCAATCTATATACTCAAGACCTGGGACACAGGTTTTCCCTATCCGGACTTCCTGGCCAGTTAATTAACATATATGTACTGTTTGACCATGAACAGATCGATGACAAGAGAGATGTTGTGTATTCAGATAAAAGAACAGAACTTCTTTTTCCTGGTGCTGGACAAAGTTTAACGAATGATGGGCAAGATGTGAAGGTTACCAAGGAAATACCAGGTACACGAATACAAGGGCAGATCCAGAGGGTGGATTTGGTGGCTAGTAATACCCCCCCCTCCCCCCTTGAGATGGAAAATATTTAGAATTCACAGTGCAACATGCAACTACTGTAACCGGGGCCACTTACACAGTTAAACAAGAGAACCAATTAAAATGTAGAACGAAAACAATGCATCCCAACTTTGGGTACATGATAGATGAGGCGGTAAGCCGTGTGGGATGGGCTGGGAAATCATATAAGAACATGCGTAATAGGTAAATTACGAGCCTTGTATGAAACGACTGAAGAAGAGGGCCAATGGGCTTTTCACAAGTTCAAGTTGCGTAAAATACGAGCCAGCTCAACTAGAAACCATGGACAGCTGTTTCGGCCTGTATTTGGCCTCGTCAGCATGGTGTATCTAGTGAGCTGGTAGAATCCCACGATGTAGTACATGATAGATGAGGCGGTAAGCCGTCTGGGTAGTGGAGCCAATCAGAAACCTAGACTGCACGAGAATCGTCATTATCTCTTAGGAATAAAAAGATATGTTCAAAGGCTATTGTTTTCTGCTGTTTTCTGATTGGCTCCACTAATATGATGCTTAATCCTCAATTTCGATTGGTTGACCTTGATTTTGTTCTGAAGGTCAACTCAGCTGGATTCCTAAGTACCATCGTAATCACTACCTGATCAGTGACATCATTCTTATCAGCATCATCATCAACGATCATGCCCATCAGCACTGAAAATTATCATTAGTTTTTAAGTTTCTTTGTTTTCATTTCTTTCTCATTTCAGGCCCCAAACATTCCATGGACAATTTTCTATCCAGACTACCTCAATCTGTGATCAAAGGTGGTAAAATTATTGATGTTAGGGCTGGAGTAGAAGAAACTATCAAGGTACATTAGCCAGGTCTTTCCTTGTATCACGGGACCCAAACTAAAGAATAAACAAACAAGGAAACAATTGTCAGTAATAAAATGGGAAGGAGGGGGAGGGGGTCAATGAGAACAATTAGGGCCATTTAAATATGGGTAAAAATAAGATGTGTCTTACATAACATGGGACCTGACCGTATAAACCAGGACGCTGATTAGCAGCCTAGTATGTATAAATGGTGCAAAATTCGCGCTGGTGATTTTTTAGAGGAGCTGAAAAAGCCCAAGTACTGGTAAGGTTTCCCATCGTGATTTGCTCGTGCACATTGGAACCATTGCTTATATCAGAGAGTGCCCATGTATTGATGGCTTTCACGGCGGCCATGTTGGAGGAACTTAAAAAAAGAATTGTCAATGAATTCTTTTGTTATATCCTCCAACATGGCCGCCGTGTCTTTTGTTATTTAATTCCCTTGGGAATGGTTGAAAACCATCAATTGAATCTAAACTTGTATTTTCCCCACAGGGTACCAATGGACTGCCATCCAGTGTTGTTGTAGTGAACACACCAGCTCTAGAGGATATCAAATCAAGGTATACCATGCCAGGTCACGCTAGCTTTTAGCTAGTTATCTCTTCTGTATACCACGCCTGTTGCTATAGCAATAGTAGATATTTTTATGGATGTTTTTGTAGGGGATCCCATTCATGACAGTCATCATATTTTGGGTAGCCTGTGTCGCGGCGCTCTAGGGGATTGGGGAAGGGGGAGAGGGAAGAGAGAGAGAGGGAAAATAACCTAAAGCACCGCTACGCAGACTATATTTTGTAGACATGGGTTGCATAGCGATAAGATCGCCTCTCTCCACTAAGACCCAGGTTTGATTCCCGGACTTGGTGTCAAATGTGATGAGTTTGTTGGTTCTCTTCCTGGCTTCGAGGGATTCTTCTCCAGGTTCTCATGTTTTTCTTTTCTCCAAAACTTTTCGCACTATAATGCCATTAAATTGGTTACAGTCAAATTAATCGTGCATTCTCTTTTGTTTGCTTCAAGAGCGGAAGAAAGCGACAAACATCCCGACAGACCCAAATCTGCTACTTCTAAAATTGCCACATTAAGAATAAAATCCGAGACAGGAGAAAAGGTAGTGTTCCCAAATATACGCTCCACCCTCCCCTCCCTAATTGGTACCTGGCAGTAATAGACCCCTTGCAGCACGTCGGAATTCAGCTCAATTTGGAGGACATAACAATGGGTTTCCAATTCTCGGTAGATTGAAATTCTTTTGTTTTGCCCTTAAAATGAAGTGACGTCATAGTGAAATAGGTAAATTGATAATATTATCACTAATGCCCTCGAATTTTCTCTTTGTATTTTGGCCCAGACTTACATCCTAAAGATGAGCTTCAGCGATACCATAGCAGACCTTAGAAAACACCTCGACCTCGTCAGGTAAACCTTATTAGTCTATTCATGGTTTTATTACGCATGTCGTTCTTACAATATCGTAGGATTGTTGTGTACGAGTTAACCAAGTACGCCATCTTTAAGCTTAACACGAGTGGGACTGTTTGACAAACTGAAAAATTTCATACATGTTTTAACATTTTGGTTCGAAAGTGAATAGGCTAAAGATGCTATGTATGACTTTTGGAAGATATGCCTAAGCTTAAATGGTCTATTCAGAATTACTTGCGTGTTCGACTTTCAAATTGCATGTGCATGTTTAAAGGCTGGTTTAGACGGTACGATTTTCGCCTACAACTATCGTATACAAGACGCTCCCGCCATCCCACAACTCGAGTCGTAGCGTGTAAATCAAGCCTACAACTCGCCTACGACAGACGCGAGCGTGTTGTATACGATAGTTGTAGGCGAAAATCGTACTGTCTAAACCGGCCTTAAGAGTACGCTTTCACTCTGTTCGTGGCCATTTAAAATCTTTAACATATCGCGGTAATTTCTATTGTTCGTCGTAAATGAAATCAAACAGTGGCTGAAATAGGAACATTTCTGAATGAGACTAGGTTAGGAGAATGGCTAGGGTATGTGGATCTATAGGCCATAGTGTGTGTTTGCTGTCTATCTGTTTCACTATCCGTTATACCCTGTGTGCCTATCAGTGTGTCTTTCCTAGGTGATTTTCTTGTGCCTACGTGCATTGTTAAATGAACTATACTTACTTTACTAACTCCTCTTAACGATTTTACACTTCTTCCGAAACATGAATGAAGCTAATTTACTTCAATACTGAACGATTCACGTCAAATAGCACTGAAGGATTCCTCAAAAATCAACTCTTTCCATCTCCGTCCAATCCATTTTTAGTTTGGTAAACTTATAACTTATTACTATATAAACAAAACAGTCTAAAACAATTAAACATTTTTTCACAAGCATACCCTTTCCACTTGCTTACTCATCATAAAATAGCGAGTTAACTCTAAAAAATAAACTTTCTTTCGCTAGACCAAATGAAGCCTCCAACTACCAAATCAAATCTTCGTTTCCAAACAAAGTCTACAGTAACCTTAACTCGACCTTACAGGAGTGTGGACTGGTACCTAATGCTACTTTGCATTTGCTGAAGAAAAAATAGGATTGGTCTACCTGTGGTAGATGGATTTGGTAGGTTCAGACTTAAGTCTTTTCTCATAAAAAAATGCTGTGACGATTGGAGTATGGGCTGGTGCCGAAGCCTCTGGAGAAAAACTTAAAATGGTTTGTCTGTGGTAGGTTTCCTGGTGCCTTTGGTTGGTGCAAAAAAGGAAAAATGTTTTTCAAAAAGAAAAAAACATACGGGAGATTCTGACTTTGTGGAGTGTGGACTGGCACCGAAGTCAGCGGAGAAAATTAAGACTGGTTTAGCTGTGGTTGAAACTGACATTTTGTCGACAAGGGAAAATTTAAGCATGGGAACAAAATGTGGACATATTTCCAAAATGGCGTCTTATTCGTCCTTTAAAATAGAACCCGCGCTCACAATGTACTGTAATGACAACTCGACTCAGTTTTTTCTTAACCTCAGAATGGCTAATATGTACACTTGTGAACGTAGCGCGACCTAAGACATACTAGAGACTTTAAGAGTTGCAAAATCTACGACTGCGACGTCAACCGGAAGTGTAGATAACTTCACTTTAGGGTCCGGGCGCCTCCAAAGTCTGTCTTTCTTTTGGATGAGTTGACTTTACTGACAATGTTTTAAATGAAATCTTCAATGAACAGAACCCCAAAGAGAAGTTATTTACACTTCCGGTTGACGTCGCCGTCGTAGATTTTGCAAATCTTAAAGTCTCTGCTGAAATCATACCTTGCATCAACAGTAAAAACGCTGACGTCATTCATACCGGCACGTCTGTTTCTCGCATGCGCAGATGATGATTTTGCATAATTAAAGTCGGAGCTCCGTTTCGGTGAAACGCATAAGTGTAGATCTACCCAAAAAATCAAGGTTTATTTATTGAAATAAATGGACTCTTGTTAGCGGAAATATTTGGAAGTATTACTATTATTAATTCCATGCACACGTGTCTTTGCTTGGTGCCATATCAGCCTCGTCAAAAGCACTAATATCAAATCAAATCCAATTAACCAGCGCACGAGATCATTCTCTCAGTAAACAATAAGTAAATATCAGCTACTTGAATCAAGCGGTGTCTCTCTCACTCTCATTCACAGATCGTTTAAAAAGCGATGTAGATTTGATAGATACCATACTTCAATTAGTTTATCAACGCAGTAAATGTACTACTCTCTGCACGCGATCACTGACCCAATCGAGTCCCACACCAACTTCATTTTTTCTTCGATACTGTATTGACTTTTCGAAGCTGCGCTTGAAAAATGAGTTGAAAAAGTGTCAAAAATGTCTTGTTTATTGTGTGCTACGAATAGTTCATGGTGTTGCGTGTAGGCGCGTGCGTGTATAGCCTTTGATATTATCCTCAAGAAAATGTCACGTGGTCTGAAATGGAAAAATAATGTACCTATTTGCCTTGGGTGTGATTTTTTCCCATTTCAGACCACGTGTTATTCCCTAGAGTGTCGTTTCTTTGTTTAATGGTTTCGAATGAGAAGACACATGAATATGGATGCAACTCAAACAAAGAATTTTATTCTCAAGAGAAGGGCACTTGCTCTGAAATAAAAAAATGGGTATTCCTGTACTTACATGCCTTACGTGCGAAGCATGCCTCATTAACATTCTAGGTGTTCTACACTCCACGCTAATTGATTCCAAATGAAAACTACTTATCTGTTCATGCCATAATTAACTTATCTCGCCCTAATCTTTAACATCTTAACAAACAGATTTATCTTCGGTTTCTTTGAGGTAGTTTTGTTCTAATTGTTATATTAAGAGTAAATACTGCTAATTATGTTTGATGGGGCTTTAAAATGTCCATATTAAATCTTAGAGGCGTCCGTTTTCCGGTAATGAAGCCCCGAGGTCTTGGTCCTTGTTCAGCTGGAAAACAAATTTATTCGAAGTGGTTCATGATTTGCCAACCAGGCGCCAAGAGTAGCATGAAGGCTTTCTTAATCTTAGCACGTGGCTGTGCAAGACTACCAATTTTCGTTAGAAGTTAAAGAATAGAATAATTCTTTCATTCACTCACTCACTCACTCACTCACTCACTCACTCACTCACTCACTCACTCACTCACTCACTCACTCACTCACTCACTCACTCACTCACTCACTCACTCACTCACTCACTCACTCGCTCGCTCATTCATTCATTCATTCATTCATGCGGGGCTGTGTATACGACTACGAATTTTCGTTATTGTTTCCCTCTTCTACGATAACCGCTCCATAAACCTTTCAGAACAATGATTTCCAATGTCAGACTACGTGTCATTCCTTTTGTTTGAGTCGTATCCATATTCATGTGTCTTCTCATGCGCAACCGGTAAATAAAGAAATAATATTCTAGGGAATTACACGTGGTCTGAAATGGGAAAACAGTGGATTAGGTCTATTTCAGACCACATGTCATTCTCTTGAGAATAAGATTCTTTGTTTGAGTTGTATCCATATAGTGTATTCTCATGCGCAACCGTTAAACGAAGATACTCTAGGGAATGACACGTGGTCTGAAATGCCAGGGAAACTGAACGTTGTGCCAGAGCAAAGAGGGTTTGTTAATAAAATATTGTAGATTATTGACGCAGATTACTCCAACTAGTACCCACTAGTCATTTTCTTTTTATTGAAACTAAAACTTTTGTCGCCAAGCTCCCTAAGCCCACAAGAATGAAGGTTGGTGTAGAGCACTCGCCTCACGCCTCACATGTGAGTAGAATTTGTTAGGTCTCTTTCTTAATTATAGAATTGTTCGTAGGGTTTTCAATTTTCCTTCCTCCGCCTCAATCCATACCAAACTAAATTGCAATTGATTTCTGAGTTTTGGTCGTGCCCTGACGTCGATCAGCGCAGAGGTTGTTTCAGGGTTTGATCTGTGAGTTAGCCCTGCCCTGACTTAGATCAGCCCAAAGGTTGTTTCAGGGTTTGATCTGTGAGTTAGCCCTGCCCTGACTTAGATCAGCCCAAAGGTTGTTTCAGGGTTTGATCTGTGAGTTAGCCCTGCCCTGACTTAGATCAGCCCAGAGGTTGTTTCAGGGTTTGGTGTGTGAGTTAGCCATGCCCAGACAGATGAGCCGTTGTCTCTTTTTAAAAGCCTGACCATAGAAGATTACAAAAAAAAAAAAAAAAAAAAAAAAAACCAAACTAGTATCTAATCCCCACCCATAATTGAATCCCTAGTGGTGAATGATAGAGTGATCCAGAAACGAATAGCCAAATACGAGGCTGACGACGAGCTCTTTGATGACTTCACTTAAACATTTTTCCAAGTCAAAGAGATAGCAGAACACTAGCAGATCTATGTCTAAGCCATAACTACCACATACCGTGAGAGACATTTTCTCTTGACCTTATCCTTATCGATTTTAAACAACACTTAAGAATTTAAGGGATCGTAAATATAGACCTTTTAAACACTAGATATAACACTAGAAGAGTCGTCCGATCTGGTTCCTAAAAAATTGCTAGCATTTTTTAAGGAGAAAGTTCTACAAAGTCAGTGAACTGCTTCACTTTGGAAAGTGAGACATTATAAGTTTGCGCCCAGCGTGAAAATCAAGATGTTATCTTCAAGATTTTATAAAATTATTTTCTCGCTAGTCATAAACATGACCTCAAAAGGGCGGTTTACCTGAGCAAATTTGCATATGGCATGAATCATTCCTTCAAGGTTGCTTCCTAACTCATTCAAAATGTCCAAATCTTTTCTTGTCTTTTCTGGGTGTTGGATAACTCAGTCATAAGTCTCTGTGCCTTCTGTTACAAGCCGCAAGATTTCTATAAAGTCGCGTTCAAGGACGTTGGTCTTAACCATACTCGAGAAAACGATTGTTCTGTTTTACGACTGAACCCACGATCTTTTCCGAGTCGATCATTAGCTCAATTTGCTATCATTGCCTTTAGAGGACCTTGCGTGCCATCCTTGTGGCCGATTTACACACGAGAACAAGGTCGATGACATATGCAGTTAGGTAGGTAAACTACTGGCCTAGTTCTGATCCTACTCGAATTACATTTTTGGCTAGGATTTCTTGACCTCGAATTTTTTTACGCGCGCGGAACGGTAATTAAAGCGATGTCCTTGGTCACAAGTTATGGCGTAAACAAGAAGAATTTCAATTCAAGTCGAAAATTGTTGGTCAAAATCAAGCCCAGAAAAGGAAAATGCTGGTTTACGACGGTAATTACACAGAGTTTCAACAGATAACCTTCCTTGGCGTAAGCTTTTCTGAATCACTTGGTAAATCTGGTGCAGAATCGAGGATTTGATCAGTGACTGCGTTTCCAAGTTACTATGAAAGTATTGGGTCAATTAAAGCTCTATTTTACGAGATTCTTAGCTCTTCTTGCCGGCACACATCATGGTGAGATAAGCAAAACAATCTTGTGCGTTACTACAGCTCTGTATCTTGCATGCCAAATCGTTGTGGTTCTAAACAGAGATCAATGTAGCGCCAAAGTCTTAGCTGAACTCTCACGGGCTAATGAAAGATTACACCGTGTTGAATCCACATTGGAAACTCTCGAACATACTGTCGTTGGATTGCTGAAAGACAAGGGACGAACGCGAGGGATAGTTGAACGTGTTGTACGCTCAACGCATGGAAGAGCAGGACGACAAGCGACGAGGAGAAGTCGAAATGAGATACGATATTTAAAAAGAAAGATGAAATCCCTAGAGAAACGGTGAGTGACCTTGATCATTTCCCTTACATAACCTGTGTATTTGTTGTATAAACAAAAACATATCTACTCTAAAGTACTCTACTTTCGCCATTAGTTCTAATCTTTATGCTCTCGTCCGGCGATGAGTCACGGTTGAGCCAGTCAGCCCCCACGTTTGGCATACATTTATTATTAATAAGCCTTAAAAATTTCCGGAATTTGAAAGTGATACTTTGTCTGATTATTATATGGATTACCCCAAACAACAAGTTTATATTTGGAATTTTTTTAGAAAAAAAAAAACCACCCTTAATGCGATTACTAATGGGATTATTCAACATAACCTATGTTTGCCCTAAAACATTGCCACTCAAACTACTGCCATTCTAGTTATCTCAGTCATAGGAATGTATTTTTGATTTATTCCCTATATTGTCGCTGAATCGTATTGATAGTTATAAAGGACAGTCGGTAACTCGTAAACAAATGACATAGAAGACTTCGTACAATGTACCATGTTGTACTTGATCTTTGTAAACGGATGATACCGCTCAAATATAGGTGAGCTTAGTTATTAAAATCGATAATTTTTTTTACCGCAGAGGGAAAAACTCTGCCTTGTAGGGCATGAATTTTTTGACAAAAATCCAGTAGACTTCGCACGATATACGACTATGTTAAAAACGTACATATATCTCAACGAAGCCTAGCTTAGCTTTCAAATATTTCCTTTTTTACTCAGACGAAGGACTAGCGTCCAAAACGTCAGTACGTTTTTTCATCTTTTCACGGTGTATAATTTACCCTTTTATCATTACTTTTTCATTAGAAACACCGACGCAGCTCACACTAGTTTTTAGCTAGTTATCTCTTTTTTTCCTGTATGTAGTTTTTCTTATCTACGACAGCAATGGTGAAACGTTAACGGTATGACAGTTTTAGACACTATGTAATAGTGATGGTCGTATTGCACCTTTCTTGCGCTAGTCCTTGCGGACGTCTAGGATGGAATCTTCGTGTTAATTGTCGATACAAAGTTCAAGCTATATGAGAACAACGCTCTCATGCAAAGGGTTCGTTCGAAAATGCGGGAAACCGGTTAAAGTTTCTGGGCATTTGTATTCAAAAGTGGTTGTAACATTCATTCAATTTTTTGGGGTGCATGTTACGTCAGCTTTTCTGGTTAGATCAACGAACATGGCGGCTGTTCCATTGTTATTTATATCTCAAGGGATTTTAGATTATGAGGTTGCACTCTAAGGATTGTCCCGTTTTACCTCTATCCATTAAAATTGTTCCAATAAGCCTGAAGCGAGATGACGTTTTACCCCGTCTCTAGACCATAATCCTTTTCACACTGCTTTTGCTCTTTAATTATGACTATTGTTCCTGTATTCTCTAAGGAATCAAAAATTTTAATATGAAAGAATTTTAAAAACTATTATGGTATAGAGTTGGGGGTAAAACGTCATCTCGCTTCAGGCTTATTCCATGTGAATAGGACGTTTGCACGATGTCATCATTTGACTCCCACTACCAAGATGCTTCGCGAAATTTCTTTCTTATTTAAATTTGTATTCCCTCATGAGAATAGTAAGACAATTGGTGCTAATTAACTGAACAAAAGAAAGTGTGCAAGGGAGTCTTGTCGTAGAGGTCAATGACGCCATCGTCCAAAAGTCCTATTCAGTTGAAGAAGAGGCCCTCATTAGAATTATACGAAATTCCATTGATATCTTTTCAGTAGATGTATGCCTTTTTTAATTGACTGCAATATCACATAAGTTTCTTTCCTAAATATTCTTCTTTCTCTAAACTTTTTAAATTTCTTACATAACAAACAAATTATCTTTATTCCTACAAAGTATTTCTTTGAGGAGATATTTCCTCTTCCAACTTTATAGTTTTTAATGGTCGACCAAAAACCAGGTTTCGAAAAAGTTGGACTGAATGAACTGTTATCAGGTATTTTGAAATTAAACAGAACAGGACAGGAGAACACCATGGCTGGAAAAAGCATGTTCATATTAGTAAAACTGTGTAAAAACTGTGTAAAAATATGTTCAAAACTCGCAAAGATATGATTTTTGAAAAGTGTGAATTTTGTAAGAAAACCTTTGCTGGAGGCAATGAATGTCTCTCGAATGTTTCCATGCCAAATTTTTGAAAATCTATATCTTCGCAACTTTTCAACTTAAATCCTTCCAACTTAAGTTTGTACAAACTGAAGTTTGTAGAAAATATGTTCAAAACTCGCAAAGATATGCTTTTTGAAAGTGTGAATTTTGTAAGAAAACCTTTGCTGTATAGGCAACGAATGTCTCTCGAATGTTTCCATGCCAAATTTCGATTTTTGAAAATCTATATCTTCGCAACTACAGTATTCAACTTAAATCCTTCAAACTTAATAATTTTACTAATATTAACATGCTCTTTCCTGCTATTGTTCTTCTGTCCTGTGAGGCCCGTAATTACGTGATAAAATATCATTGTCGTATCTTGCCTAGCAGAATTATATACTTCAATCTGATGGTGGTCAGTTCACCATACTTGTGCAACATTTGCACGTCAATTGGACGTTTAACCGCTAACAGTGTTATATGACATCGACAATAGACCCTTTGCAGCACGTCGAAATGCAGCTCAATTTGGAGGACATAACAATAGGTGTCCAATTCTCATGAGATTGAAATTCTTTCGTTTTGCCCTCCAAATTGAGCTGCTTTGACGTCACATACAGATTTGGAAGTTTCATTTCAGTGAACGACGCGATTCCATACGCACATTATGGATAGCAGACTCTCAAACGATTGCCAAGATGTTTTAAAATAGTGTCGAAAATAGCCGAAAATCTTATTAAAACGATGTCAGGATTGCAGATATGTTTAAAATATATTAGGAAAGTAATGAGTTGTAGATGCTACCCGTAGCTTCTGCTGTGTTGTCTTTACGTAGCGATTTTCGTAAAGCAACCAAAAATTTGGGCACCTCTGTCGACATAGAAACTTCATTGATCTCTGCCAGACAGCAGCGGATAAAAATAAAGCCATGACTTTTGCAGCTCACGGCTAAGAGCGTTATACTCGTTTGCTATCGCCAAGTGTCATAACAACTGGGCATATTAAAATTACATGGTTTACATCAGGTTAACGTGAACGGCCTTATTAAGAAGTGCCATGCTGAGAAGGTTAAGTCTTTTGTAAATATTTGTCCGTATTGAGTGCCAAGTATGACACCTTATTATCAGCTTTGAAGAGATTTTGGTTAGTCGAATCTTAGCCGCTCGTGTTGGTCTCTATGGCATTTTCCCTTAAAGTAAATGCAGCGAATTCTCTGCAGATTTTAAATATTTGTTGGTTCCGTACATCAATAGTCCCATTCAAAGTTCCCTGCGCCATCTTGAAAGGTAGCCGTGCCTTTGTATCGAAGCGAGACGAACGGTGAGCTTGCAATGATAGAGACCTTTTTTAACAGCTTGAGCAATTATTCACGGATGTCTTTATCAATGCAAGCTCACCGTTCGTCTCGCTTCAATGCATGCCATGGCTGTCGTCACGTGACTCTATAGACCCTTTGCAGCACGTCGGAATGCAGTTCAATTTGAAGGACATAACAATAGGTTTCCAATTCTCGGGAGATTCAATATTCATTTATTTTGGTCCTTCAAATTGAGTTGCTTGGACGTCGCATGTAAGGGTTCTATTGAGGAAATAAGGTTCTGTAATCTAAGAACAAAACAGTTTCCCTCGGGATGGAATAGTAAACAAAGTAATAATACTTAAAGGGAATGACACGTGGTCTGAAATGTGAAAACAGTATCTTTGATAGGTCACTATGTTATAATTTCAGATGAACATTTGCACAATTTTCTTACCAGTTTATTTACCTCAGCTCAACCATCTAATTTCTCTCATCCTCACGTGGTTAATAGACCCCCTCGGCTCTGACGTAATGTTTTCCCATTTCAGACCACGTGTCATTCCCTAGAGTATCATTTCTTTGTTTAAGGTTTGCGCATGAGAAGAAACATGAATATGGATACAACTCAAACAAAGAATATTATTCTCAAGGGAATGATACGTGGTCTGAAATGGGACAACATTACGCCGAGCCGAGGAGGTCTATAAATCTAGAACTTTGTCATGTTTAATGGCGCCTTTAATCTTTAGCGGTTTCTTATCGTTGTTTCTTATCTAACTATTAATTAAACAAGAGCGTTACGAGCTATCGAGACGTGAGCGGTCAACGGATGAATAGGTTGGACAAGTGCTGCTTCGAGTCCCTTTAGACTCAACAATTGTTTTTTTTTTATAACTGGATCTTCGAACTGAACAGCAGGTTTTTGACATCTTGCAAACCAAAATTAACTATTTGATTTTATGTTAATGCCATTTCTCCTCTATTTAACATTGTGAACTGAAACTTTCCCTTCCTACTAAATTCGAGGTGGTCGTTCCGTTTCTAAGGTTCATTATGACTCAGCTGATTGGCTTAGGGGAAGACTCACGTGATTTATTAGTGCAAATGTCCGCGCGGCCTACTTCTCGACATTTTCCTCTACAGATTCCAGTCGAGTTCATACCATATATATTCGTGAAGGGCTTTGTAAGGAATTGCACAAATTTGCACAAATTAGTAAGTTCAGTAGACCTCAGTAGACCGTAGACCTACAAAACTTTGCACTCGGCATTTGTAGAATTTTGTTAGTTAACTTTTTCACGGATATTCTTCTATTGCACGTTACGCCATCACGGCCATGTTGGTACCATTTAACAAAAGATTTCTCATTAGCATCCATTGTTAACGGTACCACAATGGCCGCCATGTTTTTGTCTTTTAACTCTCTTGGGAATGCTTACAACCCATCAATATGGCATGTTCTCTGTCTGTCGTATAGATCTATATCTCTCTTTATTTATATTCTACTAAAATTTCCTCAGTTCAGCGATAATTTGTTTTGTGGAAATGATAATCATATTGGTGTTTACTATTCTTAGATCAGGGCCCGGTTGTACGAAGGGTGTATAGCGCTATCCGGCGGATAAATCCTTATTCATGGGATAAGTCGATGGTGTTGTCCAATAAATTCATTCACTGGATAACGCTATCCACCCTTTGTACAGCTGGGCCCAGTATTGGATTCTACCAAGCAATGCAAAAAAGATGGCAAAACAGTTACCCAATCATTCTGTAGACTAGATTTATATAAAAATGTTTGCTGGAATCCCCCAATACCGCGAGTATTTCTTATCTGTAGTGTATGTGAAAGTATTTAAAGACACGGTCACCTCATTAGGCCTAAAATATATACTGTTTGACCTCATTATATTTAATAAGCAAAAAAACCCTTGAGCAGCTTGAACTCGTTCTTCAACGAAGTAAAAATAGCAGTCGCAAATTGCTCCATCTAACGTTACGCTTGCCCTTTTTTATTTGAATCTTTTAATAAAGCTTTTAAAAAAATAATAAAAATAGCCTGCGTAGCTCGGGCTATTAAAAAAAACACAACATTGCACTGTAAGAGAGGAAAATTCTATATGATTCTAATGGGGATTGAATAGTGTTAACATCGTTTTTGAGACGTTATTTTTACTTAGGAAAAAGCTTTACATAATTTTTGTGCGAGTTGAGAGACTATTGCCAGTGTTCGAAAAATCTCGAAAAATCTTTCGACAGTTTTGAACCGAACTTAGAACTTTGAAACTTTAGAAAATGGTTCTAAAACATTTAGTAAAATGGAACCTTTATATAATCGAAGCTCAAGACGGGAGCTTAGACTTTTAAGGGCGAGAAAATTTGAATGTAAAACTTTTTTGCGTGCTCGAGAAATCAGTCTTGATCGACGAGCCATTGAACACTAGTTTTCGGGAGACATATAGAATCGCAAGGATCATTTCGCAGTCAGCTCAGAATGATTTTCAGCATTTTGAAGAACTCATCCCCGGACGAAAAAATTCACCTCTTTATTGGTAAATCTACTTTGTTAGTAAAAAATAAGCCGCATATAAATAAGAGCCGAACGGAAAAAATAATAGAAAAGAGGTTATTTGCAAAAACTAAACAACTTATCGTCAAAATCATAGTTCTTTTTAACACCTCGTCTTTATCATGTTTATCTATATTGAATCCAGCTTAAAAACCTTTTAGTAAAACTACGTTCATTAGAGAGATTAACTAATGTTGATGGAAAATATGGCCTTCAATCTAGTTCAGGATATTATTACATTGGCTCCCGCAGTTTCTAATCTTTTCGTTTTTCTTGCTAAATGAAGTCGGAAGTAAAATTGAAGTTTGAAATCTTCAATATTTTGAATGTAATTTTACGTAACAAATACGTTTACTCGTTAAAAAATGATATAAACGAAACGAAGTAAATAAATCAAAAACTATGTACCAAAACAATTCATTTTTTTTTTAGTGGGACTTTTCGTTAATAGAAAACTAATATGCTAGGAAATGGAAAAAAATCATTACGTTTGGGATGAAAAAATTCCTAGAATTTTTTAAAATACAAGATGGAATTTTCTAACTGAATGAAATCCGTTAGAAATTGTTGTTAGAAGTACAATAAATATTATTTTTCAAATTGTAAAACAGGAAGATGCAAAAGAATGTATTTTTTTGAGAAAATATTTTATGATTAATATAAGTATAAAAATTAAGACATATATATGTATATATTTCCGTAATTTTGTCTTTTATTAAGAGTAATTTTTTGAGTAAAAATTTTTCTCTTTATTTATTTTGCATCATCCTTTATCAGTAATTTCTGCGAATATTTTAGTAAAACCTTTTTGTCAGTTTTCTACTTAATATATTTAAAGTTCATAAATCTTTTCCATTTATTGTATTTCAATGATATTTGCTCTACTATTTTCTGTACTGTTTGAAGTCGTCTACTCAAGATAATTATGAAATATAGTATTTCATTTTTGTTTTATTTACGTTTTTGTTTTATTAACGTCTTGCCTAAAGGATGGGGTAGCGTGGGATGTGATGACGTAAGGTCGAATAGACCATTTTCTCAAGGTTGCGTGCGCATTCAAATTTAATGAACTTGGCGGGCCACGATACCAGAACATGGAATCGCTATGGGGGGAAAAAAAAAAGAAAACAAAAATCGATAAGAATTCATAAAATCGACTATCCTCCTCTTTAAATTTAAAACTGTCTTCTTAAATTTACCGAATTTGCGTTTTTAAATTTTGTGGCCCGTCAAGTTGGATGCGCACGCATTCTTGAGAAAACGCTCTAATAATTATACAAATATCTGGAAGCAGATTGGTTTTGCTTTGACACTGCGGTGGTTATTACATTCTATACCTTGGAGCATAGTTCAACATATATTAATAGATTGTGACTCAGGTCTGTGTAAACAGATAGTATGCATATGTCATTAAGCAAGTCGTGTTTCGATTTTATCCAAGACATTTTCATTAGATAAAAAATCAAGCGGCATTCACCCCTTCGTAAAACAACCTCTATCTATTTTAATCGACCTGTGCAAAGCGGTCAAACCTCGCAGTGCGGTCACTGCCTATTCCATTAGACCTGTCTGGTTGAAGCGGACATCTCTCATAGTGCGTCCATAGGTTGTTTTCATTGACTTAAAAAATCTTTCTATTTTTTGCACCTGTATAAAGCGATCAACCCTCGTAGTTAACAGTCTTTTCTGACTCGACCTGCATAAGGCGGTCAATCTTTCTAAAACGCTGTGTCCTTTGTCGATTTTTACAAGCAAACCTAACACTGACTGCATAAGTCTGCTCTGAAGAAGATAAGCGGTATAAAGTGCTCATATCAGCACGTATCGTATCTGTGAGTACGCGACACGTGAACCTAAGCTGTTTCCTCAAGCATTTATCAGCAGATGTTTTTCTTCCGCCATCATTAATCTATTTCAGATGCATCCTGTTTTGTGTTTGATTTTTCTAACAAAGTTGCGTCTTTGTCATGGGGGAGGGGAGGGAAAGTAGCTATGTGACTCAACCACAGGGTGACCAAAAGGGATTTTAGTCAATACCTCGTATATGTTGCTATCAATAGACGTCACTTCCGGTAATAGCAGCGTTTTTAAAGCGCTACTATGACGAAAATCGCTCAAACTTGGATTCAGCTGAAACTTCCTAAGAATGCTCTTTAAAGGTCCAATAATCACTGTATGAAGTGTTTTCTCGATATTCAGTACGAAAGTATGATATTTTTAAGATTATTTTTTGGAGTCTGTGACGTCATACACTCAACATCGAACATCGCTCCATACATTTCTTTGTAGTTTATGATCTAAATATCAGTAGTAAAGGGAGAAAGAAATACCCAAACACCCCAAAATATAAATTATAGTCACAAGTAATGTGAAATAAGCACATAAGCCACCCTTTGGGCTTCATAGGAATAAAATAAATTAAGGATTTATTGACAAAGAAATATATGTAGCGATGTTTGATGTTGAGTGTATGACGTCACAGACTCCAAAAAATAATCGTAAAAATATCATACTTTCGTCCTGAATATCGAGAAAACACTTCATACAGTGATTATTGGACCTTTAAAGAGTATTCTTAGGAAGTTTCAGCTGAATCCAAGTTTGAGCGATTTTCGTCATAGTAGCACTTTAATGGCTTGTAGAATCTTGGAAGTTGTTTTGATCTCTTGTTTTCTGGTTTCATGTCGTAGAAATAGCCATGTTGGATAAAACGACAGAGAATTTAAAACCGACGATAAAATATTTATTGAATTCCTCCAACATGGCGGCTAAAGTATTACTTTCAACCAATAGTAAGACTTTAGCATTAGCAATAGAAAATAGGTTTTTGTTTCCCAGAGAAATTCGTTCCTCCCTCGCACTACGCCTCTCTTCCATTCATTGATTATACATCGTTTCAATGATTATTCTCACATTTGACTTCCTTTTTTTCTGTCTTCATTTTGATTTCATGAAATTTACTTTTAATTCCAACATTTCTCGGCAAATGAATATAAAAGCGCCATTAATCTATTCACGCTCAAAATAATAGTACTCTTAAGATAGTTTTCTTTTAAACCAATATATAAATCTACAAGATCGATTAGGAGACGTCTGTAAGAGCTAAAGTTAGATGTGATATTATGCGTTAGTTTAAACATACTCGCTTGAGGATCTTTTGTACGTAAAAGGCGCTTTAAGTTGTACAAATGTACCAAATTCATAAAACGAATAGCAATTCAAATCGAAAAAATTGTATCACCTCAGAGCATTTCAATCAAGAACATACCCTGAAGCCATTTGAGTGTCCAAGAAAAGCCATTAAAATGTAACTCCAAGTTGATGTCCGTGGGAGCTTCTCAAATTAAACTGATATAGCCGTTAGAATTACTAAAGTGTTTGATCAATCAAGGCGTTAAAATTGTTGGTGAGAACCTTTAAGTGCTCTAACCGTAAACCCTTTTGTATGATGTTTGTAGGTTTGAAGGGAAAATACCTGATAATAATAGGTTCGTGATTTGAATTCTTGAGTTTGAAGGCGTTCGATTATTAAAACCGACACTTAGGTGTCTCTTTCTCAACGTTAATCCGATTTCCACGGTAAAGGAATATAAAATGTGATTTTGTCATTCATCGCGCTTGTTTTGCCACGATTACAGGGCCATTCTTCGTGGGAGAGTTAGCGAAACCTCTAGGAGTGCCCAAGCAATTGGATAGAGAGATTTTCAAACCACCTGCCTCTGATCTGATACTAGAGGAAGACTCGACAAAATCTTGATTTGTCGGTCTCTTGTTATCTAGTATTTGGATTTGTGGCTGATAGGCATCGAGAGCGAAAGGATATTGACCTCAAATGCGATAAAAGCTGGTGTTATTGATTTCCAACGTTTTAACTTCCTTGTTTATCGGCTAATTTCTCCAAGGCCTTGGAGATTGTAGGATAATGCATAGAGGAAAATGTCAAGGAAGAATCAAACAAACAAACTTGTCGTAAACTACCCAAATTCTACCGCCAAGATAGCTTTGAATTCGAATTTCCAAAGCCTTGCTTCCAAGCCAAGACCTCCGACGTACGAACCGGAATTTGAACGGAATTTAAACAACGACGATAGTAGCTGCTGGAACGTAAAAAATCCATGGTTGTTGAGGATAGTCGCAGTTTTTTCACTGGCCGCAACTATTGTGATTTTCGCAGCTCTACACACTAAACTCCAATCTTCATTCAATGAACTATCAATTGAAGTTCGACAACTAAAATTTATGGTCGCTAACTTTCCAGAACACATCAAAAAGAGGTACGGGGCCCACTTGTTCTTTTTTTCTTTTTTTTTTTGACATTGTTTTTGCAGCAAATGCAACCATTTAATGCATTGCGATTCCTCTCTGTCATTTTTACGATCAAAACGTGCTTTGAACAAACACAGGAATCGTTGACGACATAATTTACTCTTGAAGAAAGAAAGAAAAAAAAAATCGTACGAAAAGGAAAAAACGTAAACTTTTTGTTTCCTTTTGCTATTTTTTAAAGATTGCCAGAGTAGATAAATTTTGTATTTGATTGTAATATGTTTTGTATTAATAATATAATTCTTATTTTTAATTGATGCAAAAATCTTCCCACAAAAACGTGCACTGTTTTCGTTATTATTATCATTTATTTATGTACTTAACGTAAATATCTTCCAGGTTTTGGTAACTCTTCATAAACACTTTTTATCAGAATTGAAAATACTTAAAAAAGTTAGAAAAATCGTCATATTTAAAATTAGTAATGATAAAAAGGTAAATTATACACCGTGAAAAGTTGATAAAACTTACTGACGTTTCGGACTCATTAGAAACACCAACGCAGCTCACACTAGTTTTAGCTACTTGTGTCTTCATTTTTAAAATTAATTGTCTTCGTGTTTTTGTTGTTGTTTTTTCTTTTCTTTTCTTTTTTTTTTTTTTTTTTTAATAGATTTCTAAAAAACACGATTCTAAACTATAATGGAAAATTCATCTCAAACTAGACAGAAAAAACTTTTTAATTTTGCGAAATTCCACCTGAATATTTATACCACAGTAATTTTATTTTTCTGCGTTTTAAACTTTAATTTTATTTCTTACTAGTAATGTTAAGATTTTCTTTTGTGTTTTCGTTCACAGTTTTCTTTTCTTTCTTTCTTTCTTTCTTTTTTTTTTTTTTGCTTTTAAAGTTAATGAGTCATTGCATTCCCCTTATTAACTATGATATTATGAAATATCAAAGTGTTTACATTGTAATATTTCTTAAAAGTTAGACAAAACTACGGTACTAATAGCGTTCTTTTTTGTCGTTGTTTTGCTTTTTTTGTTGTTGTTTTGCTTTTTTTGTTGTTGTTTTGCTGAGTTCCAGCGAGTAAAAAATCTATAGTACTTCAAGTTCTTCCTCATAGATAGAAACTCAAATGGCTTTCTGCATTGCAGCACTGTGATTGGATAATGCGTGTATACTCGCTCTGTGATTGGTTCCTGTTAGGAAAACTATTTATGAGTCGCGGTGCCTGAAATTCGTCATGTACAAATTCTTTATAATTAAATCTCTTAAGTGTGGTTTTTTTTTTCGGAGAAAATAAATTAAAACTGTAACTAATGTTGCTTTTAAACCATCTACATTTTTGATAATCCAATTTTATACTTTACACAGCCTATTATTATAAAAAAGCTTTTCATGGAATTAAGAGACATCCTAGTTTTAATTTCATTGATGCAATATAAAAAGTTTTTTTCTCATTACCACAGAGCCTAGTATTACTAGAAAGATTATTAAGCTATGAATCAATATTACATTGATGCTTTTTGTCGACCGTTTTTGCGAGGTTAGTAAAAGGAAATCATTTCTAAACATTTAACAAAACATGACCTCGCTGTTAACAGCTTTGTGTCATATTTTGAAGAGTGAGGGGAGAGGATAGTTTCAGACAAGGCTTATAAGGTTTATGAATAGAGTTTTCCAAGAAGATATTCTTCTGCTTAATGTTTTGAAAATTTTGAACGCCTTTGAAGTCTTTTGAAGCCTTCAAACTCCACTGAATTGTCAATTGTTTGTGCCTCTGTTTTATGCTGGTAGCGGCTTTAGTTAACATGAACGAATTTACAGCCCTTTCTGGTCCTTTTGACCTTTCTTCAAACTTTTATTTAAAAAAAAGCATTCGAGTTTAGACCTTCAACAAGACAAAACCCTCGAAGAAAAAGCTGTTGATAAAGTTTAAAAAATAACTTGGGTTTTACTTATAGGAAGAGGTTATTCAACGGTTTAAGCATCGTGGGTTCAAATTGCTTGCGTAATGGCGTT
Source organism: Actinia tenebrosa (assembly GCF_029948245.1). Lineage (NCBI taxonomy): Eukaryota > Metazoa > Cnidaria > Anthozoa > Actiniaria > Actiniidae > Actinia > Actinia tenebrosa. Next base: position 7,421,882 of record NW_028292582.1, on the reverse strand, counting down.
TCTATATTCCTTTTCGCCTCACTATTTTATTTCTACTTCTTTTCTAGCTTACTAGAATACTCATATGGCTTTGTCTTTTTTATCTTATGCAGTCTTCTTTCGCTCAACAAAACGAACGACAGTGAAGGACGACGATGTATACATTTGGATATGAGACCAGGTGAGATATTCCATCCTGTTGTCATGGCTACCGTTGCCATGGAAAATGATGTAGGCGACCTCCAATAACAGGAAGATATTCAACCATTTTGTCATGAGTACTGTTGACAGGCAAACACTGCACGCCATGTGCTCCCAACCAGAGAGTATTCTATTGCTTGTTATCAATCAGCTGAATGAATCTCATGAATCTCATTACCAGCCTACAATGACAGGGTAACTCTGCCCGTCATGTGCTATCAACCAGAGAGTATTCTATTGCTTGGTATCAATCACCTGAATGAATCTCATGAATCTCATTACCAGCCTACAATGACAGGCAAACACTGCCCGTCATGTGCTATAAACCAGAGAGTATTCAATTATTTTATATCAATCAGCTGAATGAATCTCGTGAATCTCATTACCAGCCTACAAAGACAGGCAAACACTGCCCGTCATGTGCTATCAACCAGAGAGTATTCTATTGCTTGGTATCAATCAGCTGAATGAATCTCATGAATCTCATTACCAGCCTACAATGTCAGGCAAACACTGCCCGTCATGTGCTATCAACCAGAGAGTATTCTATCAGCTGGGTATCAATCAGCTGAATGAATCGCATGAATCTCATTACCAGCCTCCAAAACAACTGACCATCTTGAAATATCTTTTTTCTTATTATCATTACTTATAGCAAAAGACAAAATAAAGAATAATATGGGAACAAAAGAACCGAAAACCCCGAAACAAGAGGCCTCGGGACGGGACAATCAAAGTGACAGCAGCAAAAGCAGCAGCAGCGGTAAACAAGCCGATCAAAGAAAGAAACAAACGACTAAGAGAAAAACCAGTCGTAGAAATACAGTGTTCACGCGCTGGGGAAGAACGCAGTGTCGGACGAGCAACAAATCACGTACTTCTCTTGTTTACTCAGGTAGAAGAAAGCTCAGCTTTAAAATGCAAATGAACCCTTCGACAATACTTTCAGTATTGATTCTACATGAAGTAAATAGTTGAATGGTAAAATATTTCTTGATTTGAGTGATGCGTTTCTAAGTTATGAAGGTTTATACTTCCAATATGCTAATGAGTGTGACGTCTATTAAGGTTTAATTAAATATACAAAATCGAACTGGTTCATAGATACAGTATTTAAAAAGCATCATTATTATACTCATGGTTTACATGAAAGCTATTCAAAATTTTTATTTTCAAGATGGCCAGCATTTAGTATTACTAGTTACAACAAAAACACTCAAATACCTTACCTGACGTCATCATCATTAACATATTGGAAGTATAAACCTTCATAACTTAGAGACGCATCATTCAAATCAAGAAATATTTTACCAATCAACTATTTACTTTATGCAGAACCAGTATTGAAAGTAATGCCAAAGGGTTCATTTGCACTTTAATTATTTCCTTGAGTTTATACTTTTAAAAAAGGCTTTAAATTTTATGGCGGATACGCAGTAACATCATTTGGACTGATTGAAGTAAGGGCACAGCTAACTCATATCGAATTGGAATTTTGTTGAGAAAGGAATACTCTCTGATGCTTAGTTTTTAATTTTGCTTTGCATCATTGTTTCCTGTATGAAGATGACATCGAATATTTGTTACTGGTTTACTAGGGACTTTAAGATTTGCAAAACCTACGACGGTAACGTCAACCGGAAGTGTAAATAACTTCACTTTAGTGTCCGGGTGTCTGTCTGTCTTTCTTTTGGATGAGTTGACTTTACTGACAATGTTTTAAACAAAATCTCCAATGAACAGAACCCCAAAGAGAAGTTATTCACACTTCCGGTTGACGTCGCCTTCATAGACTTTGCAATAGCCCACTTCCGAGATACGCTTCGCTTGTCAAGTAAAAAGGTTTCAGTTGGAGGCTCAGTGCTAAATTCAAGTTATTCTTTTCTCTTGTCACGAATGACTGAGCATGACAAGCGAAGCGTATCTCTGAAGTGGGCTATTCTTAAAGTCCCTAATATCCCCAGGGGAGTGGTCTCGGGAGTGAAGTACGAAAGGAAATAAAGGGACTTCTCGCAGTCGAAATTCTTAGTTGGGTTACCTGTGTTTCGCTGACAAATAGTCCACTTCACAGTTCCCAACGCCATCTTGAAAGGAATAGCCGTGCCTTTGCATTCAAGGGAGGCGAACGGTGAGCTTGTTATGATAAAGACGTGAATAATTGTCCAAAGTGTTAAAAAACGTTCGATGCAAAGACACGTCTAACTTTCAAGATGCAGCAGGGAACTGTGAAGGTGTCTATTCTGAGCTTCTGTGTTTGTAATCGTAGGTCGTGTAGCTGCATCTCATTATACACACAAGGGAGGAGGATCCAACTACTTGTGCTTGCCAGAAAGAGCATTATACACTAACCAGGGGAACATCAGTGAAGACCAAAGTGCGCACCTCTATCCTGTTAAATACGGCAAAGTTATGAACACATTTTACAAATTTTCGCCAAACGTATTAAAAAATTTTTCTCCAGCTGACCAGAAAAGATTAACCGCTTCATTTGACTTTATGGACGTTCCGTGCGCCGTATGTCGAGTAGACGGTGCGACGTCGGTACTGATGATACCCGCACGTAATGTCTGTCCACGGACTGGGGACCGACAGTACCATGGTTATTTGATGTCCCAGAAACACGATTACGGGAAGTCAGAATTTATATGTGTTGATGTTGAAGCCGAAGGAATACCAAACACGCGCAACCCTAACGGAGATGCTTTTCTACATTTGACTGAATTCAAGTGCGGTTCACCGTCGTGTAGAGGTTACCAACAGCACAAGGCCCTATCATGTTCTGTCTGCACCGAGTGATCAGAGCTAGCGCAAAAGGTGGACCCTCCCTACATTTTCCATCGAAAAGCCTGCAGCTGATTTTGCGGATATTAAGAAACAATTCCGCGCAACGATCATTTTATTTAACCATGAAATATTCTTTAAAACTATATCACTGACAATTACCCCTATTTTACGAAAATATGACGTCATGGTGACGTTAGAGAAGCCATCAGACGATACACACGGGGTTCTAACCGCCATGCACTTCGAAGGTCAGATCCAGTGTTCTCCCGGACATTGGCTGACGGTAAGAGCCTGGGTATCAGTGCTTAAGAAGAAACTAAAAAAGTCAGAACAAGATATTGTATATCACTGATGTATATTTTTGTGGTACTTGTTTGCGAGAAAGGCTTAACTTATGTTTGGAAAGCTAGGGGTTTAAAATTCTTTAAAAGTTTTTGGCCTGGCGTTTTAAGATTACGCTGAAAAGGTTGGAAATTTTTTGTGAAGCTTTTATATTCAACAGAACGAACATGTATAACAAATAAAATCAAGATTCACTTCGATAGTAACAAGGCTGTAAGATAGGAAGTATTGTAAGACATGGTGTATATGAAAGCAAATAAAAGTATCAAGGCTGCAAGACAGGAGGTATTGTAAGACACATGGTGTATATGAAGACATAATGGTAGCAAGGCTGTAAGACGGGAAGTATTGTAAGACGTGGTGTAAATGAAGGCAAGTAACAGTAACAATGATGGGTAATTCCTGACCTGGGAATATGCTGACTCACAGACCCAGTATGGGAGATGGATGCTCCTAGTAATGGGCTCCTGATCTGAGAATATGTTGGCTCACAGACCCAGTATGGGAGATGGATGCTCCTAGTAATGGGCTCCTGATCTGGGAATATGTTGGCTCACAGACCCAGTATGGGAGATGGATGCTCCTAGTAATGGGCTCATGATCTGGGAATATGTTGGCTCACAGACCCAGTATGGGAAGTGGATGCTTCTAGTAATGGGCTCCTGATCTGGGAATATGTTGGCTCACAGACCCAGTATGGGACATGGATGCTTCTAGTAATGGGCTCCTGGTCTGGGAATATGCTGGTTCATAGACCCAGGATGGGAGATGGATGCTTCTAGTAATTGGCTCCTGATCTGGGAATATGCTAGCTCACACACCCAGTATGGGACATGGATACCCCTAGGAATGGGCTCCTGATCTGGGAATATGCTGGCTCACACACCCACAGACCCAGTATGGGCCTTTTTAACGTATATGATTCCCCATTGATCGCCGGCATGTGTTGAAATATGTCAACGAGGTAAGCAACTCTCTACACAACAACATCAAAACGAATTCGCTGTATTTTACACCGCAAAAGGCTCGGACAAAATTGTTCCTAGGGATGGGGTTCTTTATTTTAAACTCTTTGCTCTTCATTATTCTCGAAAATATCGCGCAAAACGTTTTTTTCGTTCATTTCATTAATTTTAGGACTCGATGGACGGCATTGTTATGCTTTGCTGGTAGATTTTACTTGGAGAAATATAGATAAGGCAGGTTTTTACAATCAATGATAGAAAGTAGAAGTTTTTTTGTGTGTGTTCCAAACTAAACATGGACAAATTTAAATGAATTTTCAGAAACTATGTTGATTTCGCTTTAATGTATATTCTTATATAAAATAATATTAATATATTAGAATGATATATTAGAATAGAATATAAGGCTCATGTCAAACGTCTAACTTCACATGAGCTGAACCTAATGACATCAAAGAAGACCGCCTTGTTATCCATTGTTCCAATTAGTTCGGCTCATGGGAAGTTCAACGTTTGACCTGAGCCCAGGGCAGCGCGAAATTCAGTTTGCGCAGAAATAAAAGTAGCTCTGATCACGTGGTGCAGACAGAACACGATAGAGCCTTGTGCTGTTGGTAACCTCTATACGACGATGAACCGCACTTGAATTCAGTCAAATGTAGAAAAGCATCTCCGTTAGGGTTGCGCGTGTTTGGTATTCCTTCGGCTTCAACATCAACACATATAAATTCAGACTTCCCGTAATCGTGTTTCTGGGACATCAAATAACCATGGTACTGTCGCTCCCATCTAAATGGACAGACATTACGAGCGGGTATCATCAGTACCGTGGTCGCACCGTCTACTCCACATACGGCGCACGGAACGTCCATAAAGTGAAATGAAGCGGTCATTTTCTTTTGAATCTCTGGAGCATGCGATTTTAATACCTTGGGCGGAGCTTTGTTAAATATGTCCATAATATCACCGTATTTGACGGGATAAAGGTGCGCACTTTTGTCTTCACTGATGTTCCCCATGTTGCTGTAAAATGGGTTTTCAGGCAAGCACAAGTAGTTGGATCCTCCTCCCTTGTGTGTATAATGAGACGTAGCTACACGACCTGCGATTACAAACAAAGAAGCTGAGAATTTTTTAGGCGGGAATTTCATATAATAATTAGCATATTATGCAAATAAATGGGTTTTCAGACAAGCAAAAGGAGATGCAGTTACACGACCTAGGATTAAAAACACACGTGTACAGTAGCTAAGGATTTGTCTGTGAAACACAGGAAGACAAAGCTCTGATCAAACAGCAACTCATGTACAATGTCTAAATTTGCTTTGTTTGCTTTTGTTTTTTAACATTGCGTTTCTAAGCAACCAATAAGGGCTGATATTCTCGTCACTAGTTAACAACTTTTTTGCCCCTTTCGTTTTGCAACACTGCGTTTCTAAGCAACCATCTCTTCTTATTGTTGTCACTTAGCAACTTTATCTTTTTCCCTGTCTCTCAGCAACTCGTTTTCTAACACTGCGTTCCTGTTGTCACTTAGCAACGCTATCAGCTCCCTTGTCTCTTAGCAACTCGTTTTTCTAACAGCGTTTCTAAGCAATCATTCATAATGTCACATAGCAACGTTATCTTTTCTCCCTTGTCTCTTAACAACACGTTTCCTAACACCGTTTCCAGGCAACCACCTTCTAATGATCTCGTCACTATCTAGACGGGAAGCAAGAGTTGTGTAGTGGTAGTACTTTATTCTCATCTCATCTCTGGGGACTCAAGATTGATTCCTGAACTCTCCAACACATGATAGTAGAGTTTGTTCCGTCTCTCCCTTGAGTCGAGAGTTTTTCTCCAGGCTCTCTAGTTTTCCTCCCTCCGCAAAATCTAGCAAGCTAAATTCTAATTTGTTCTTAGTTGTCTGACTTCAATCAGCCCATATGATGATCGAAGACCTCAATAATATTTCAAAGTTTTTTAACATAAGAGTAAAAGCATAATCAAATCAAAGTTTAGCTTTCTTTTACCTGAGTAAACAAGAAAAGTGTGTGATTTGATGCTCGTCCGACATCGTGTTGTTCCCCACCGCGTGTACACTGTAGTTCTACGGCTCATTTTTATGTTAGTTGTTGTTTGTTCCTTTTTTTGTTCAGCTTGTTCACCGTTGCTGCTGCTGCACGCCGTTCGGTTGTCTCGTCCCGAAGCCTCTTGTTTCGGTTCTTTTATTCCCTTATTATTCTCTATTCCTTCGATAGATAATTGGAAATAATTAACAAATATTCAATATGCATATGGGGAGTTGTTTTAAAGGCTGGTAATGATATTCATGACATTTATTTAGTAGCACATGATGGGCAGTGTTTGCCTGTCATTATAGGCTGGTATTGAGATTCATGAGATTCATTCAGCTGATTGATACCAAGCAATAGAATACTCTCTGGTTGATAGCACATGACGGGCAGTGTTTGCCTGTCATTATAGGCTGGTAATGAGATTAATGAGATTCATTCAGCTGATTGATACCAAGCAATAGAATACTCTCTGGTTGATAGCACATGAAGGGCAGTGCTTGCCTGTCATTGTAGGCTGGTAATGAGATTCATTCAGCTGATTGATACCAAGCAATAGAATGCTCTCTGGTTGATAGCAAATGACGGGCAGTGTTTGCCTGTCATTGTAGGCTGGTAATGAGATTCATGAGATTCATTCAGCTCATTGATACCAAGCAATACCGTCTGCTTTGTATGACGGTTGCCTACGGTTGGCTACATAGAGGTTGCCTACATTATCCATGACAAAAACAAAATCCATGATAATGGTAGCTATGACAACAGGACTGAATATCTCACCTGGTGTTATATTGAAATGCATACATGGCTGTCCTCCACTGTCGTCCGTTTTGTTGAGCGAAAGAAGGAGACTGCAGAAGGTAAATAAAAAGGTGAAGCGAAAAGTAAAACTGTGTTAAGATGTCTATTATATAAAATTATAATATCAATGATGATGGTGATGGTGATGACGACGAATCCCCATCAAATTGAATTGGTACGAGGCGAATGACCGGCACCGCGACTTATTAATGGCTTCTCTAACGAACCAATCACAGGGCGAGAAAACACATCCAATCACAGTGCTGCAATACAGGAAGCCATTTGAGTGTCGAATAGCATACGCTTTGAACTCGAACTCTTTTCAAAATCTTCTTAAAAACTTCAAATATCGATTGCTTTTAAATTTTAAAAACTATTATATTGGGGAATTCACATAAAAAATGCGGGGGGAAATGTATAACTCACTAACTAAAAAAAGCAGCGAAAAAGTTATGAATAAAACACAAAATAGATCGAGAAGGAATATCTTCCACGAACTGATCGAACAAAGAAAGTACAACACTAATACGCCGCATCGATATATGACGAACAATTTGAATAGTTATGGCAACATAATTTGGGTTTAAATATTTTAGCTGTTTGCTGGATTTTATTCGCAAAAATTAAGAGGATTTTTTTTTCGGTCGAGTTTTGTCTATTGTTTATACGAAACTATTATAAAACATGAAATAGCCCGAAGAAAATTAATTTAAAATATGAGGAATTTTGCTAATATGTTGACATGTTTTCAATTCTTGTAAAACATGTTTATGAAGAGCTACCAAAACCTGGAAGATATTTACGTTAAGTACATAAATAAATGATAATAATAACGAAAACAGTGCACGTTTTTGTGGAGGATTTTTGCATCAATTGAAAATAAGAATTGTATTATTAATACAAAACATATTACAATTAAATACAAAATTTATCTACTCCGGCAATCTTTAAAAAATAGCAAAAGGAAACAAAAAGTTAAAGTCTTTTCCTTTTTGTACGAGCAGCATTTTAATTTTTCTTCTTTCTTTCTTCAAGTAAATTATGTCGTCAACGATTCCTATGTTTGTTCAAAGCAAGTTTTGATTGTAAAAAAGAGGAATCGCAATGCATTAAATGGTTGCATTTGCTGCAAAAACAATGTCAAAAAAAAAACAAAAAACAAAAAACAAGAACAAGTGGGCCCCGTACCTTTTTTTGATGTGTTCTGGAAAGTTAGCGACCATAAATTTTAGTTGTCGAACTTCAATTGATAGTTCATTGAATGAAGATTGGAGTTTAGTGTGTAGAGCCGCGAAAATCACAATAGTTGCGGCCAGTGAAAAAACTGCGACTATCCTCAACAACCATGGATTTTTTACGTTCCAGCAGCTACTATCGTCGTTGTTTAAATTCCGTTCAAATTCCGGTTCGTACGTCGGAGGTCTTGGCTTGGAAGCAAGGCTTTGGAAATTCGGATTCAAAGCTATCTTGGCGGTAGAATTTGTGTAGTTTACGACAAGTTTGGTTGTTTGATTCTTCCTTGACATTTTCCTCTATGCATTATCCTACAATCTCCAAGGCCTTGGAGAAATTAGCCGATAAACAAGGAAGTTAAAACGTTGGAAATCAATAACACCAGCTTTTATCGCATTTGAGGTCAATATCCTTTCGCTCTCGATGCCTATCAGCCACAAATCCAAATACTAGATAACAAGAGACCGACAAATCAAGATTTTGTCGAATCTTCCTCTAGTATCAGATCAGAGGCAGGTGGTTTGAAAATCTCTCTATCCAATTGCTCGGGCACTCCTACAGGTTTCGCTAACTCTCCCACGAACAATGACCCGACAAAACAAGTGCGACGAATTACCAAATTACACTGAAAACTCCCTTACCGTGGAAATCGGATTAACACTGAGAGACAAAAAGCATGAGCAAATTTTGGTTCGGCCAAAAATTGTTTGGCCCGTTGTATTCGCACTACTGAGATAGCAAAATCTACCGCAAACCGCTTATGTCAATCAAAATTTAATACTATATCTGCCGATAGAGATTGTTTCTGAACTCGGTACAAATCTTATTAAAAATTTGGTAAACTCCAATCTCGATGCAAGACAAACAGCTATTAGTAACTTAAATGCCTCTACGTACGTTTTTCACTGCATTCATTCTGTTACATATTTTGATATTTGACAAAATTTTGGCCTGTTTCGAAGCCGGCCGATGGTTTCAAAGAGCAAAAAATTTCGTTCACACTTGTAAATGACTCGCGTTGACAGATATTTTTGGAAAACAAACAACAATTTGGTCAACGGGCTCGAACTCTAGAATCAAAATCACGAACCTATTATTATCAGGTATTTTCCCTTCAAACCTACAAACATCATACAAAAGGGTTTACGGTTAGAGCACTTAAAGGTTCTCACCAACAATATTTAACGCCTTGATTGATCAAACACTTTAGTAATTCTAACGGCTATATCAGTTTAATTTGAGAAGCTCCCACGGACATCAACTTGGAGTTACATTTTAATGGCTTTTCTTGGACACTCAAATGGCTTCAGGGTATGTTCTTGATTGAAATGCTCTGAGGTGATACAATTTTTTCGATTTGAATTGCTATTCGTTTTATGAATTTGGTACATTTGTACAACTTAAAGCGCCTTGTACGTACAAAAGATCCTCAAGCGAGTATGTTTAAACTAACGCATAATATCACATCTAACTTTAGCTCTTACAGACGTCTCCTAATCGATCTTGTAGATTTATATATTGGTTTAAAAGAAAACTATCTTAAGAGTACTATTATTTTGAGCGTGAATAGATTAATGGCGCTTTTATATTCATTTGCCGAGAAATGTTGGAATTAAAAGTAAATTTCATGAAATCAAAATGAAGACAGAAAAAAAGGAAGTCAAATGTGAGAATAATCATTGAAACGATGTATAATCAATGAATGGAAGAGAGGCGTAGTGCGAGGGAGGAACGAATTTCTCTGGGAAACAAAAACCTATTTTCTATTGCTAATGCTAAAGTCTTACTATTGGTTGAAAGTAATACTTTAGCCGCCATGTTGGAGGAATTCAATAAATATTTTATAGTCGGTTTTAAATTCTCTGTCGTTTTATCCAACATGGCGTCCACACGTCTAAAGCTTTTTACTTGTCATCTTAGGGTTGACATGACGTATTTATCCCCAATGAATTAATAATAATAATAATAATAATAATAATAACAGAAGATTTGTTGTTGATTCTTTGAAAAACACTTCTCTGGTTGTATGTTATATTGTGGCCGCCATATTGGAGGAATTCAACAGATAGTAGTTTGATGTTGGTTTTCTCTGTTGTATCATTAAACATGGCATCTAGGGCTGACGTTTTTTGCTTGTCATCTGAGGGTTGATGTGACGTATTTATCATCAAATAAATGAAATAAAAATCAAATTTGTTGTTGATTCTTTTGTTTTATCCTCCAACATGGCGGGCGATCTAACAGCCATGTTATTTTATTTTATATTATATTATTATAATGTTTATTATTAATCTAGAATTTAATTAATCTAAGAATGCTTGCAACCCAAGGTCAAGGCGCCTTCTTAAATTCTTCAGTAATTTTCGCCTATTTCAGATGACAAAACACCGCCTTTTGTATTAATTCCTATTTTTCTATCCTCCAACATGGCGACCATATTTTTGCTCAGTTCATTCTCGTGAGCATCCTGTAACAAACCGAGAAATCCCTTGGACCGATTTCCATGTATGATGCCTTTATTTCATACTTTGACCCAATTAAATGATATTAAAAAGAGTGCAAGAGGTCTCTCTAATCCTACCTTAGCCGTGATAAACAAACTAGTCGACCGTTACAAATCCTGTATTCTTGATTGGTAACACTTGGCTCTGTCTGTGACATGCAGCCCATTAGATAATAGAAATAAACAAACTGAAAACAAAGGCGTTACCTTTGCCTCGTCATTATTCGCCGATCAGGTTTTGTTGGAATGTTTGGGCTTTGTATGAACGTGAAAAACTCATAAATCCTTGCCATGCCTTGCCGTGCCGGCGATTGTAATGTGGGGGCCGATTTTGGTCAGATAGAGCAGTGATATCACACGCTGTGTTTGGATGTCGTGTAATCCCGTACCGTGCCGTTTCGCAGTCGCGTGTCTTCACTCCCTCGTGGTCTACAAGACACTGTGGTCACCCTGTGGTTGTCTCATAGCTACTCTCCCTCCCCTCCCACGTGAAAAGGACGTAGTTTGGTTAAAAATATCAAATCAAAACAGGATGCATCTGAAATAGATTAAAGATGACGGAAGAAAAACATCTGCTGATAAATGCTGGAGGAAACAGCTTAGGTTCACGTGTCGCGTACTCACAGATACGATATACGTGCTGATATGAGTACTTACTACCGCTGATCTTTTTGACTGCAGTCTCATGCGGTAAGTGTTATGGAATCGTTGCTTGGGGAGGGGGAGGGTTGTTGTTGCGCCATCATAAAATACAACTGATCCCCTTAAAAGAGGGTTGACCGCTTTGTACAGGTTAACTAAAATAGAAGGAGGTCGCACTACGAGGATTGACCGCTTTGTACAGGTCAACTAAAATAGAAGGAGGTCGCACTACGAGGGTTGACCGCTTTGTACAGGTCAACTATAATAGGAGGAGGACGCACTAAGAGGGTTGACCGCTTTGTACAGGTCAACTAAATTAGAAAGAGGGTTGACCGCTTTGTACAGGTCAACTAAATTAGAAAGAGGGTTGACCGCTTTGTACAGGTCAACTAAATTAGAAAGAGGGTTGACCGCTTTGTACAGGTCAACTAAATTAGAAAGAGGCCGCACTAAGAGGGTTGACCGCTTTGTACAGGTCAACTATAATAAAAGGAGGCCGCACTAAGAGGACTGGCGGCTTTGTACAGGTCACTTAGCGCGACCGCACTACAAAGGAATAGCTTCGTTAAGATCGAAATAAAATGGCTTCGATAAAATTGAAATAACGTGTCTCGCTTGATGACATATCTTTACTATCTGTTGGTGCAGACCTGAGTCACAATCTATTAATATATTAATTTGTATCATTAATTCGATCTTATGTCATCACATCCCACGCTACTCCATCCTTTAGGCAAGACGTTAAGGTAAATAAAACAAAAATGAAATAAAACAAAAATGAAATACTATATTTTATAATAATCTTGAGTAGACGACTTCAAACATTACAGAAACTGGCAGGGAAAATATTATTATTTATGAAAAAAGAAGTGTCGAAGAGAAAAGTTCCAAATCTAAATCATCAGTAGAAAGGTTATATTACAAAAAAAAGTCGACCTGAATTTCGGGGGGTGGGGTGGGGTGGGGTGGGGTGGGGGGAGGGGGGGGGAGATAATGATATAGAGAAAGAGAAAAGGTGGACAAGGCTAGAAAGCTTAATTTTTAACAGAAAATTTTAAAGATTTTCTCAAGAAGATAAAATTCTTTTACATCTTTTTGTTTTCCCAATTCGAAAAAAAATATGCCATTGTACTTTTTAAAAACATTTCCTAGAGGTTTTCCTAATTTTCTATCGATAATCTTGCATTGTATTTTGGTTTCCAAACATAAGGATTTTTACCCATTTTCTAGCATTAATTTTTCAATCAAATATTTCAACAAAAATATTTCATCAAAGCAATATTTTCGTACATAGGTTTTGATTTGGTTACTTCCTTCATTTCATATTATTTTTTAACGAGTAAAAATGGAATGTTACATTCAACCATATATTGAAGACTTTGTTTTTACTTCCGAATTCATTTAGTAAGGAGAAAAAAAATGATTACAAAGTGCAGGAGGCAATGCTAAAAAAAACCTCAAGGAGATTGAAGGTCACATTTTCCATTAACATTAGTTAATCTCTCTAATGAACGTAGTTTTACTAAAAGGTTTTTAACTTATAGTCAATATAGATAAACATGATAGCGACGAGGTGTTATAACATCCTATGAATTTTGGCGATAACATTCTATTCTTTCTTTTTTTTTTTTTTCTTTCTTTTTTTCTTTTTTACGCTGTTTATCGTTTGGATTGAGGAATAAAGCGGGGCTATTCCTGTCGGTGGGTCTTTGAACAACTTTCATTGAACGAGTCAGCTAGAGGTTGGATTAATTAAAGAATGCATGATTTTACAGAAATTATGTATTCATCTTTATAAAATGTTTAAAAATATAGCACGTGCTCTGATTGGCTGGCTGCTGGGTTTATATAAGAGAACATAGGGCTACAGAGACTTGCTTGCGCAAAATCGTTCAAAAATATTTTATAAAGGCAATATAAAACGGCTGCTTATTTCTCTATATTCGAGTAGAGACATGCGCGAGCGTTATATATTTCTTGTAATTTATGTCAATAGCAAAATGAAAGCCCGAATAAACTTGAATGTTGATCATGTCAAATTGAACTAGTCTTAGTAAGCTGGCTCATAGACCCAGTGTGGGAGATTGATATGATCCCATGCAGTAATGGGTTCCTGATCTGTGAATATGCTGGTTCACAGACCAAGTATGGGACATGGATGCTCCTAGTAATGGGTTCCTGATCTGTAAATATGCTGGCTCACAGACCCAGTATGGGAGATGGATGCTCCTAGTAATGGGCTCCTGATCTGGGAATATTCTGGTTCACAGACCCAGGATGGGAGATGGATGCTTCTAGTAATGGGCATCTGATCTGTTACTCCTGGTAATTCTACTCTAGGTTATTGTCCTTGTCCTTAGCGGTAGCGGTAGCAGTAGCAGTAGCAGTAGCAGTAGCAGTAGCAGTAGCAGTAGCAGTAGCAGTAGCAGTAGCAGTAGCAGTAGCAGTAGCAGTAGCAGTAGCAGTAGCAGTAGTAGTAGCAGTAGCAGTAGTTGTGGTAGTAGTAACAGCTTCACTAGAAAACCTCTAAAGTGAAGAAAGCGCGCCATTATAGTACTCAGTGATCCACCCAAGCGCAGCCAGAAGTTATTAACGTTTGGGGTTGTTATTTCCAGACAAAATGCCGATTGAAAACCATTTGAATGTATGCCATTTATGACCTCTAACTAAATGAAACTGGTTCAAAGAAGTTTAAGGGACCATTAGATTTTTGAGGGGGGTTGGGCAATTTAGTTTGTGCAGGAAATTTTTTAAAGCCTCATGGCTGTGCAGAAAGTTTTTTTCTGGCACCTTTCTTATGCATTTCGTTTTTTTTTTTTTTTTTTTTTTGACTCTTTAAAGCTGTGCTCGAATTTGTTTTTGGTTTTTGCCCAACCCCCCCCCCCCCTCCCCCTTAGGGTTAGGGTTCCAGACGTTTCGCCTAAAACATGCATGAAGATAAGGCGTTGATAGGGTCATGACCTACGCCCCTTTCCTCTTCATGCTACGAGAATCTTACTCAAATACAAGATAAGGTCACGACGGGTTACATCTTTAATATACAGAGCTGATATCCTACGTGGAAACTTTAGTTGCGTTACACAGTTGCAAAGAAGTGGCTTTCCACGAAGGAATGTCTGACCCTGGGATACCATCGCACTTGAATGGCTTTCAATAAACATGACGCATTTTTTTCTCAATCTCCTTTGGAACGTTTTCGTTGTTGTCCTAGTTTTATTTTTGTTCTCTATCTTTCAGACCTAGGATTTATATTAAAAAAAATTTCAAATTTCTTTTATTTTTGCTTTAAGATAATTTATTTTGATTATCGGCCTAATTTCAAAGAAACCGTTTGGACAATTTTAGATAATCTCGCGTCCAAAAAAAGTAACGCGAATGAAGGCAATATTTTCACTGGGCAGCAATAACGTATGAATTCCTAGCTATTTAACACCGGTTTTGAACCACAAGAATTTAGGTGCGATGGGAGGATCCAGCAGAGCAGAAGGTCTTCTATTGACTACTTCTCTTCTCTTCTCCTGTCTTCTCCTGTCTTCTCTTGTCTTCTCTTGTCTTCTCTATCATTGCTCATACTTTGCCTTGCCTTATCGAGCACCAACATTATTCCAGATAAGAGCGTTGCAGTCGTCATTGAGCACAGCCTGAATGACTTCGTCAAAATGTCAGCCTGTCTGTTCACAATATGTTGCGTGCGACTGACCATACATGTGGCTGCTTCACATCGCAAATCCATTAATGACCTTGTCGCCAGGAAGGTTGCTCGTTTGATCATTACACCATGTATCGGGTAAACTCTGGACTGACTAAACTCTGGTGCAATGATAGATCAAGCATTCTCGGGCTGAGCTGTAGCCGACATACGAGTATCGTTCAATCGATCAGTACGTACTCTCCAGACATGCACTGGTTAACATTATTCATCAGGGTCAGCTAGCGATCATTCTTCAAGGTCCTGTATAAGAATCTAATACCGCACCTAAGTCTAAAATGCCGCATTGCTGGGTGAAAACATGGCATCCAAGGCCAAATTCACGATTTTAAATTTTATTATAATTTAATGGTGCAAAATTTTTTTGTTCCTAAACTTAAGAAGGAGGGAAAACCGAAAAAGTGTGAACACGTGTAAACTTTGTTTGTTTGTTTGTTTGTTTGTTTGGTTGGTTGGTCGTTTGTTTGGTTGTTTCTTTCTTTCTTTCCCTTTAAGTTCTTGGATTTTTTTCTTTTCTCTTCATTTTCTCGTTTTTCTTCCTCTCTTTTTTTATCTTTACTTTCGTTTTTATTATTATTATTATTGTTGTTATTATCATTATTATTATTGTTATTATTATTATTATTATTATTGTTATTATCATTATTCTATTCATATTATTATATTCATATTATTATATTTTATATTCATAATCTCTTTATTAACGTTATTATAAATTTTATTATTACAGTAATATTAATAGTTAATTGAATTCTATCATTTATATATATATATATATATATATATGATTATTATTATTATTATAATGGCATTGAGATTATGAACTTTAAATCCTATAGTTTTTCATTCTATTTTTGTTTATCATTATCTTAAAATATTAAGCATTGGAACTTTAGTAGCTTTGGAGCGAGAGTATTTCTATTTCTATCAAGACATGCATAGACTATTAAGGTTTATTTAAATAAAATTATTATTATTATTATTATTTAATTATTATTTACCCCTTTTCCTCATGTTTTTTTTTTTCCTGTGAATTTTCTTCTTCCTCACTACTTTCGCGCTGAACCAACCGAGCTTTGTTTCCATACAACTGACTCCTCGTGCACATATTAAAACAATTATCGTATCCAATCAGCTAAAAAATTCTGATTCTAATTACATTATCAAACACTTTAAAAGTCCAGATTTTAAAAGCTCCAAACGCATAAAGCAAATCAACAAAAATGCACTTCCATCCATTTGTATTCTAAAAAATTTCGTGCTTAGTAGAATTCTCTTAATTTCACACGAGTAAATTATTGATCATTTTTCAGTATTTTCAATCATTAGTTTGTTTTTCTAATTGATTAAACGATCGATCAGTGACCTCATGACGTGCAATGATGCGTATATATTTTAAGCCTTTACTATGTTTAAAATGTGCGACCAACATAACGAAACTAATATCTTGTCTCTCACAGAGTATTACTTAACCACATACTTAACCAACGAGAGAAATTCGCCGCATTTAAGGTTCAAAACGTGTGGCAGGAACCGCTGAAATCTTGCTTGAATGTAGCTAAAGTCTTTGGATTCAAGAAACATGCGTTTATGGATGTGGAAGCTGCTTCAGGTAATTCTGATTTCAATCTACGTTCTCCTTCAGATTCTTTCGTATTACCAAATGAATTCTAGACTAGACACTGCTCTGCTGCGAATAAAAAAGTTAGAAGATCTTTTAGATGAAAGAGGAAGCAATGAGAACATTCAGACAGCAGTCAGAAATTCAAAGCAAGAAATACCTATGTCTGGAAAACTCACAGACGTCCCAAGACACGAACATGTCAGGCTCAAAAGATCTTCATTAACGAGCAGAGATGTTGAACTTGATGGAATCATCAAGAGATTACAATTTGTCGAAAGTAGGTAAGTGAAAAATATTCAGTTATAATATTTTGATATTGTACGAAGATTATTTCATGTGGAACTGTTAGGGTTCGTTAGGTTGAATGCTTTGGCATAGCGACTACGCGTTTACGGCTTTTGTTTTTTTTTAGCTTTTCGCAGCCATAATCAATGATTATGAAGTTAAGTGAGCTCGAGCTGGACATAATATAAACAAACCTAAATTATTGGGGGTTTTCCTTTGCAAAAAGCTGTCATCTAGCGAGCGACCGTCGTAAAGCAAACATACTAAAGACAACTTTTTTTGAAGCATTGAATCCACAGTTTCTTTGGTTGTTGTTTACGTCGCTTGAACAGCTCTTGTCAACATTTATTTTTCATCCAATTATGACAAATTAATATTAAGGTTTTAGCGAAATCCTTAATTTTGATGGTAATTACCTTAAGCTTGAACGACGAATCATAGACTTAGTAAAGGATAAATAATCCAAGTTAGATACAGAGGCCAGTCTTGTATACATATTTAATCAAAATTAGAAGAGTGAATCCTAATAAGTGGAATAAATATTTTCATTCAAGCATGGAAGTATAAAGTAATTAGACGTCTATAGATCATATCCTACTATGTCCATATTTATAATAATAGTAATAATAATATATCTTTATTATATAACTAAAAATACATACTTATATTAAAATACAAACCAATTGAAGCCTCCATATTTTTTTTTCGATATTCGGAGTTTCCTTCCAACATACTTTCATCGTTACGTTAGATAGAATTTTACTATAAAAAACTAATATAATAAATTCAGATGATTTTTACAAGTGTATATCTACGAAATTATTTTTTGTTGTCTTTATATGTTAATTTTATATTTTTATTGTTAATTATCAAATATTAACTATAATTATGGGATATCACCCCTGATATATTTTTTCAGAAAGCGGCCTAGTGATAGGCAACGCGAAAGAAAATACCAGGGATGATATTTCTTAATTTCTGACAATATTACTATTGATCTTTTGATATACCTGTATATATGTACAAAAGGGTCAAAGTTTTTGCATATGGCTATATATTGTTTCGTCTCTCGACAACAAAAGACATATCTATATCTGAAGTTGCAGAATTGTTTTGGTTAGATGTATATACATATGTACGCTAGCCGTCACGGGGTATAAATTGTTTTAGATTTTGTTACGGTCACCAAAAAGTGTGGACATTGTTATCGAATTTCCATACAAATTACTGACTCTAAATGAACTATTTACTTGGTTAATTTTTAGTTAGTTCTCTAAATACAAGTAAATCTTCATTTTTCTAGCTTGATTGAAGCTTTTCTTACTGCTGTTAAGATAGCTAACTAAAGAAATCTGCCTAAATTTTCTCTTTAAAGTCAGTGAATTGTATGGAAATCCGAGAAAGATGTCCGCGAACTTTTTGGTGACCGTAACCCAATCCAAGCTAGCGCCGAAAAGGTGAATTATATTGCTTTGTTAAATGTTCTAATCCGTTGATGATGAATGAATTACCACTCTTTTCACTGCTACGCGCTGATCGAGACAACAATCTCGACAGGGAAATTGGGCACTGCCGTCAATCAAATAAATTGGTCGGTACCTTTATATTCTCTGATTGGCGGCAGTGGATTGTCCAAATGCAATGCATTGCAGCGGCATTCGATAATAAACATGCTATAAGCCCCGTTTACACTGGCGATTTTTGCGGCGATTTTTGCTGCGATTTTTGCTGCGATTTTTGTGGCAATTTTCGGAAATATGAAATATTTTGTCTCATCCTTCAAAAGAGACATTCGTCTAGGAAAATCTTGGTATCCTGAAAAAAACTTTACAAGTAAACTCTTTACCATTATTTATTATGGACAAAATCGCAACCAAAATCGCCGCTAAAATCGCTAGTGTAAACGGGGCTATATAGTGTTAGGCCTTGCTTTTGGTAACGTAGTGCTCACGTTGAATTTATCGTGAGAAGCAGATCAATAAAAGAAGTCGATTTTTTTTCAGTCAATGCCTGAAATGGACCACTATAGATTTTTGTCAATATTCTCCTGAGTTACTGACAACGTCGGGTCAAAAAAGGTGATTTGTTTCTTGATTAAAAATGATAATGCACGCTGTTTCCTTACCCATCAATCAGTATTAAAAAGCTCATGTTCAAGATGAAGAACACGTTTGATTAGCAATTTCAGGCATAAATAGATTAATAAAAAGTCAAAGATGGGTTGGGTGTATTGACTGCGGATAATGAATTTATGCTACTGCTACTGCTACTGCTACTGCTACTGCTACTGCTACTGCTACTGCTACTGCTACTGCTACTGCTACTGCTACTGCTACTGCTACTGTTGTTACTAAACACTGTTACTAAAAATTGTAGACTCAACTCAATTTGTAATAATCATGGCATTCCGCTAGCAAACGGACGAACGAGATTACTAGCTAGTTTACATGACGTTTTTTGAGCTGAAGCTTTTAAGTAAAATACGAATCAAAGATTTACGGGTCAGAGGAAGTATTCAACGCCCATTGAGGCACGCTATTAAAGTGATAAGATGATTAGAGGTCAGGCCTTCAGTCAACCGCCAGATATTTGCTTCTGAATCCATGGCTTAGAGATTGTTATGTGTATTTTGCTATAAACCAGTTTCACATTCGATACACAGCGCTGTTTTCAAAATCCAAGACTCGTTCATACAGGCTGAGATTCGTTCATAAGCCAGCTATTCATATATTTCATTAACGACGTTCATGGGCATTGTTTGCGCGCATCCTTTCTACGTACGAATTCAGTGAGCGCACGCTCATCGTGTTGACGTCATTCCAATGTTTTGATAAGCAAAATCTCATATAACTATCTTTCATCTCTTACAGCTCTAAAACGAGGTCGGACACCCCCTTTTCTATTTTGTTTTTTGAAAGTACTCGGTAATACCTTACTTTAGAGGAAAAATTTAAAAAAATCTGACGATGAGATCAAATCGAAATTACATATTTTGTGTATAATTGGAATAGTATTTCAAGCAACGCGAAGGCTTCAAGTCCATACTTATAGCACAATAACATTTGATATTTCTAATTTTTAACACAAATATCAAATGTTGACTAGTTATTTGGTTATTTTGTAGACTTCTGTGAAAAATGGGGACGACTAATTTAGGTTTTCAATAAAATATGACTTTTTGATGTTTACGTTGTTCGCGTGTTTTTACTGTAAAAAGGGTGAACTTCCACGTATTCTGACGGCTAAACGAAGTCTGGGACCCTCATTTTTATTTGCAAAATTAGAATAATAAATCTAACGATGGGATCTTTTGCCTATGAAATCCTTAAAAGCTCGTGGGATTTCAAGATTCAGGTATAGTTCAACTCAGTTGAGAGCTTATTGCTCGGGGTTCCTGTGGAACGGCCCGAGTTATAAAATGATATAACTAGCTAAAAACTAGTGTGAGCTGCGTCGGTGTTTCTAATGAAACAGTAATGATGAAAAGGTAAATTATACACCGTGAAAAGATGAAACAACTTACTGACGTTTCGGACGCTAGTCCTTCGTCGGAGTAAAAGAGAAAGAAGTGGTAGAAAGGAGTGTATATATGATAGAATAAGACAAAAGAAACCAATGAGAGCAAGGTAGGCAAGGAAACAAAAACAAACAATCAAAAGACAAAAGAAAAGGTTAGTTGAAAATAAAGCGTTCATTAATCCCGTTGGGACTAAGAGTGCCCAATAGGTGAATAAGCCGCATTTCTTTGGTCTTGCGACAATCATTGTTGCCGTTAAGCAAAGAAAGACCGAAAACAATGAAGTCAGAAAGAGAATGGTTAGCTAGATTAAAATGGCGGGAAACTGGTTTGGTGGGATCGTTATTGCGAATATCATAAAGATGATTGCAAATGCGATCACCAAGACGGCGGCCAGTCTCGCCCACATACAAAAGATTACAGCGGGTACATTTAATACAATATACAACATTAGAAGTGGTACAAACAAAATGGTCAGTGATTTTAACAGTTGATTTAGGACCGACAACAGAAGTGTGAGAGACTATGTGAGGACAAGTATAACAACGTTTACGAGAACAGCGAAAAGTACCAGGTTCTTTGTTAGAGGGAAGAACTCCCTTGACCAAGAAAGAACGGAGATTACGATCACGTTTATAGGAAAAGAGAGGGCGGTTGTTGAAAATAGCAGAAGTGCGAGTATCAGAGTCAAGCAGAGAAAAGTTGCGGTTAACAATGGGTTTAATGGAAATGTTAATAGGATGATACGTAAGAGTGAAAGGAATGCGGTCATTAGAGGGACGAGTGTGAGGAGTGAGAGCGGTGGTACGATCAATAGTAGAAACTTTACGAATGGCGCGATCAATAACATGAGCAGGATAATTACGCTTAAGGAAGAAGGAACGCATCTCAGAACATTTAACAGAAAAATCAAGATCATCACTACACAAACGACGAAGACGAAGAAATTGCGAGAACGGAATAGCGTTAAGAGTGTGCTTAGGATGAGAAGACGAGTAGAGTAAATGAGAATGAGAGTCAGTAGGTTTGTAATGGACACTAGTGCTAAGACGGTCGTCATTAACACTAAGCAAGATGTCAAGGAAAGTGACTGATGTTTCACTAACCTCCCACGTAAAGTCTAAGGCAGGGTGAAAAGAGTTAACAAAAGAGATGAAAGAATCTAAGTCATTACGCGAACAAGAAGTAGCACCAATACAATCATCAATATACCGTCCAAAAAACTCAGGTTTAGGTCCAGTATATTGTTGAAAAACAAGGTTTTCGATATAACCAACAAACAAATTGGCATAACTAGGGCCCATCTTAGTACCCATAGCAACACCGTTTATCTGCCGATAATACCGATCACCGAAAGAAAAACAATTAAGAGTAAGAACAAGTTCAGCTAAGCGTAACAAAGTGGGAGTGCTGGGCTCGAGGACAGGACGAAGATCGAAAAAATGCTGAAGAGCACGAAGGCCCTCATCATTAGGAATAACAGTATACAAAGATTTGACATCCATAGTAAACAAAAGCTTAGAAGAGTTATCAGGAAAGCGAAAATCATTAAAAATACTAAGAGCGTGATTAGTATCCTTAATATAAGTAGGTAAAGACTGAACAATAGGCAGCATGAGAGAATCTAGATAGCTAGAGATGAGTTCGGTAGGACAACTACAAGCAGAAACAATAGGACGACCAGGGTTGTTAGCTTTGTGAATCTTAGGAAGAAAATAGACGTGAGAAGTACGAGGAGTAATAACAAAAAGGTTTTTAGCAGTGGAAGGTAAAGAGCCATCAGAAATGAAAGAGTTAACAGTGTCTTTTTTTTTTTGCTATTCCTATAAATTGAAATTTTTCATATTTCTGGTCGTATAGTGAGTATTTATCAGTTCTTCTATCATATTCTGTTACTTATCTATACAAGGGATGCAAAACTCTGTCGTACGACATCAAGAAAGATAAAAGTATACAGAAAGTAAATAATAAACGCTTGCTTCTTTTAATCTTTAAATAGATCATTTAAATACTATTTTGAAAATTAAAACAAGAATGGCTGATATTTTGGCTTTCGTATAAAAACATCAAAAAAAGGACAACTCTAAAACTGCAAAAAATTTTTTTCGTTGTCAATGGAAAATTCTAGAATCGAAAAAGCCGCCGTTAACTTAAAGCTTTGTCTAATCCTATCAGGGAAAAAATCAATAATAGAGACTGTTTTAGATTTACGTTCACAGCAAACGTGAAACGTCAGTTGACCAGTAAAAAATTCTTTTGAATTACTGAAAAAGTAGTAGAAAAACAAAAGAATATTTGCGCTTGGTGAGAAGGTTTGTAAAAGGTAAAGTAAAATACAGGGAAACTATGAAAAGGTGGTTACGTTTGCCGTTTGCGGGGAGAAAAAAAGGGAGTATTCGCTGATGATTGTGCATAGTGCTATCGACGACGTGCTCTATAGCCACTGCGAAAAACAAGGACAGCTTATTAATTAAGGAAACATCCACACAACTGAAAGACGAATGATTTATACTACAATTAGCCAGACAAGTCTGAGTAGTTACATCTTTTCTTGAGTCTCGTTCTGTCAGCTCGTTTTATCAATTAAAGTAAGCCGGAAGCCGGTTATTAGTAAAGGTCACATCCTTAGCGTATTGGGGTTAGTCATTTACTTTTATAGATGAATATTTGTGATGATTTCTAGTTTGTAGATAAGTTGATGGACTTGCTTCTTATATATGCTTACGCTTGCTTGCTTGCTTTTTTGTCTTTCTGTCCGTTTGTCACGCCATTTGTCCGTTTGTATTGTTGTTGATAGATACTTTTTCGCTCAAATGGAAATAGTTACATTCCACGAAGTTGCATGTTATTTACCAAACGGGACTTCTTTCAAATCGACTTATCTCTCCCATATCGATTTTCCCACCACTTAAACATTTATACGGCTCAGTTGACCAAATTCACTTGTCAAAGACGTCTGAGACATAATCGAATGATGTGGTGTCCCGTCTGCTGAGCTTTATGGGAGGCCAGTGCAGTGTTGGATAATTCTTCAAGAGAAAAGAAAAGGAGAAAATGAGATTAGGAAAGGGCAGCAAATGAAAGGAAAAGAGAGGAAATTAGAAAACTATAGAAAACAAAATGGAAAAGGACGAAACAACGTTTTTAATATATAATATCAAGATGAAAGGAAAGGAATTTGTTTAGAAACATCATTTTATCGATCTGTTAACTTTCCACAATATTCTAATTCTTAATTGAACCAAGTAATCCAATGACATCGGTCCTGACACGACCTGTGTTGCTCGGTGCAATAAACTTTCAGTTTTTTCAATTAGCGAAAAGATCTTCAATATTGAATCATCGCCAAAGATCGGAACACGTAATAAATCACAATTACTACATTTTTTATAAAGTGACTCAAACGTTTATCAAACAAGACGTTAGGCTTTAAATCTCTCCTCTGACACGACCTGTAATGATAAAAGGGTAAATTATACACCGTGAAAAGATGAAAAAACTTACTGACGTTTCGGACGCTAGTCCTTCGTTTTCATCTTTTCACGGTGTATAATTTACCCTTTTATCATTACTCTTTCATTAGAAACACCGACGCAGCTCACACTAGTTTAATATCTTTTCTTGACATGACCTGTGTTGCTCGGTGCAATAAACTTTCAGTTTTTTCAATTAGCGAAAAGATCTTCAATATTGAATCATCGCCAAAGATCGGAACACGTAATAAATCACAATTACTACATTTTTTAAAAAGTGACTCAAACGTTTATTAAACAAGACGTTAGGCTTTAAATCTCTCCTCTGACACGACCTGTAATGATAAAAGGGTAAATTATACACCGTGAAAAGATGAAAAAAACTTACTGACGTTTCGGACGCTGGTCCTTCGTTTTCATCTTTTCACGGTGTATAATTTACCCTTTTATCATTACTCTTTCATTAGAAACACCGACGCAGCTCACACTAGTTTAATATATTTTCTTAACACGACCTGTGTTGCTCGGTGCAATAAACTTTCAGTTTTTTCAATTAGCGAAAAGATCTTCAATATTGAATCATCGCCAAAGTTCAGAGTTGGCTTTTAGTAAGTCTCTCTCCACGGCTCTTGGTTGCGAGTTATTTATAAGTTATTGAGGTTGAGGTTGAGGTATCAATAGTTGATTCATATCTCGTAACAAACAAAGATAAAGACTTCCTATCGAGAGGACATGGCTTTTCAAGTCTTATCTGTATAAAGTTGTCCGCCCTTTGTTAGCAAAGAGGCAAATTCACCTTCTCGGCGCTAGCCAACACGTGTTATAGATGGTATTAGATTGTGCTACGATCATCACAAAGTTTGAACATTCTCCTACGAATTCGGTTTATTCAAATTTAGACAAATCTAACTTTGAACTTTGACCAAATATTACTTTTCAAAAACAAAGATCTCGAGTTTCTCCCAAGAGGTTTACCAGCTCAATATCGCAGCTGAACCTGACATTCCTGACATTTCTATCATATTTGGCGTAACATGGAATCATCTTGGGCGGTTTGTGATAACTTGACCCTCTTCTTCAGTTGTTGGCACTCGAATACCTTTTAACTTAATATTTGTGGCTCGAGATCGCTCATTCTTACGCCCATGATTAATTAATAACGACTTAGCAACAGTTGATGTCTCGACTAATAGAACCCCTAGCAGGACTTAGCGAGACTTAGCGAGACTCAGACTAACTAATCCGGTCTCTATACCCATTTAATTTAGTTTCGATTTCGTAAAAAAAATCTATCTTGGATCGCAAGGCATTATGGGATGTCCAGGCGGCAAAAAAACTTTTTTCAGTAATGACGTCGATGGATACTAACAACTCATCACGAATACATTAGATCCATAAAAATAAAAAAAAGACAAACACACGAAACTCTATATTATTTAATTTTACGTCAGCTTTGTTTTGTTTTGCCTCCTGGCAAGATGGCCGCCGTGTCGTCGAAGAAGTCCATTCTTGTGGTGCAATGCTTTCGAATAAGCTTTGAAGCAAGATGACGTTTTACCCCCGTCTCTAGACCATAATCCTTTTCACACTGCTTTTGTTCTTTAATTATGACTATTGTTCCTGTATTCTCTAAGGAATCAAAAATTTTAATATGAAAGAATTTAAAAAACTATTATGGTCTAGAGTCGGGGGTAAAACGTCATCTCGCTTCAGGCTTATTCCACATGTCATTTTCTAGATAATGGATTCCTTGTTTGAGCTGTAACCATATATATTCATGCGGTCTTCATGCACAACTGTTAAAGTGCCTATACCACTTAACTTAATATTTTCAGTATTGATTCTACATAAAGTGAATATTTGAATGAATGAGAAAAGAATTTCACATGATTTGAGTGATGCATCTTGAATATATCGAGATTTATACTTCCAACATGCTAATGAGTGTGATGCCATCATAGGAATTTGAGTTTGCTTCTCATCGTTTTTAAATTGCAACACTGATTACTATGAGAAAACAAATTTGATTTTAATTTTCTATAAACCATGAGTAAGACAATGATGTTATATACAGAATATCCTGCTGCCCCAGAAAAGTTTTGTATATTTAATCATGCCTATAATGACATCACACTCATTAGCATATTGGAAATATAAACCTTGATATCTCCAAGATACATAGCTCGAATCATATGAAATTCTTTTCTCATTCAAATATTCACTTTATGTAGGATCAATACCTGAAAATTTTGAGTTAGGCGCATGGTACAGGCACTTTAAACAAAGAAATAATACTCTAGGGAATGACACGTGGTCTGAAAATGGGAAAACATTGCATCCCTAGGAATAAGGTCAATATCTGATGTATCGAGTAGTGAAAGTAGGCGGATACAAATCAAGTCCAAGGTCCATGAATATATGCTAATCGTTCTGGATTTTTTTAAACGACAAAGATAATATCTGGGCGCGGTGTGTTTCTGAATAGTTCTAGAAAGATTGCAAGGCATTTGCCCCAGTTAGCCCCCCGGGTACGGTAAGATAAACTGCGATGAGCATTGTCTAGTGCCGCCTTCCCTTGCGGGTATTTCATGTTCGGAAATCTCGCTCATTGTATTGACGGAAAAGATCTTTAAAGAGAGCTCAAAGGTCGTTAGGCTCAGTTCAAACGTCGAACTTCACATGAGCTGAACATAGGGTTCTTATTTGATGTAACTATGCTCGGCGTTTGACATGAGCTTACGGTTTCATGATCATCTGTAAGTAGAGCTGCTTATGTTAAGTTGGTTCTCCGAGTCCTCTGGTTTTCCTCCCCTCGTAAATACCAACACTTTTTTAACATCGAGTTGTGACGTACGTCCAACTGCTCACAAAAACTTCTAAAGCAAAGCGAAATATATTCTGAATAAGTTAACCTTCACTTTAAAAAATCAGAACTTTAGACACACACTTCTCCTGTTGAAAAAAAAGTAAAAGAAAAAGTCAGTTATAGAACAGCTTTTTGTTTTGGACCCAGAAGTGAGATATTTTGAGATATTTTGTTGTAAAGAAGTGAAAGAAGTTTTCTTGGTATTTTTCCCATCAAAACATTGGAATAACGTCATCAAGATGAGAGCGCCCGCACTTACTTATTCGTAGAAAGGCTGCGCGCGAATGTCCTTAAGGGCGAGCATTCTAAAAATTAAAATGGACCCAATAATTTTATCACTGATGATATATGAAAAAATGTATTGAATATCTATTATTTTTATTAATATTTGATTGAACATTTTTTCTCATTTCTGTTAGTATGTTAGCAAACAGTACAAGTCGGCCAAGTCACTACTGTTTACGGGGTCCACCGGGTTTGCAAGGCCTCCCGGGTAGAGACGGGTTACCGGGAAATACGGGACCCCCTGGAGCAGAAGGAAGGATTGGACCACCAGGGAGAGACGGTCAGTAACGTGTCATGTACATATGGGGTTCACCGCGGTTTTGAAGTCTACCAGGTGTACCGGGTCTCCTGGGTAAGGATGGGATACCGGGGAATACAAGACCCCCTGGAAGGGAAGGTTCGGGCTACCGAGGAGAGACAGTCAGTAATGTGCCATGTACAAACGGAATTAACTAGGTATTCGGGATTTACCGTTTTTAAATATTTTTTTAAACAGCTTTATTGGCATTCAAATTTCACAATGAACAGAATAAATAACATACATACTAAAGAAATAGTAATTATAATACAAGAACGGCGCCTAGAGTCCCATGCGAGGCACCTCCCATCCTTCGGGATTTACCGGGTATTCGGGGTCCACCTTGTGTACCGAATCTCCTTGGTAAGGATGGGATAGCGGGAATACAAGGCCCCTTGGAAGAGAAGGATTTGACCATGAGAGAGACGGTGTCATGTACATACGGGTTTCACCGGGTATTCGGGGTCCACCGGATATACCGGGTCTCCTTGGCAAGGATGGGATACCGAGGAATACAAGACCCCCTGGAAGGGAAGGAAGGATCGGGCTACCAAGGAGAGACGGTCAGTAATGTGCCATGTACATACGCGATAAACCGGGTATTCGGGATTTACCGGGTATTCGGGTTCACCGTGTGTACCGAGTCTCCTTGGTATGGGATACCGGGAATACAATGCCCCCTGGAAGAGAAGGAAGGATTTGACCACAAGAGAGAGACGGTCAGTAACGTGTCATGTACATACGGGGTTCACTGCGGTTTTGAAGTCTACCGGGTGTACCGGGTCTCCTGGGTAAGGATGGGATACCGGGAATACAATGTCCACTGGAAGGGAAGGAAGGATTTGACCACAAGAGAGAGACGGTCAGTAACGTGTCATGTACATACGGAATTCACCGGATATTCACGGTCCACGGGGTGTACCGGACCTTTTTGGTAAGGATGGGATACCGGGAATACAATGTCCACTGGAAGAGAAGGGAGGATTTGATCACAAGAGAGAGACGGTCAGTAATGTGTCATGTACATATGGGTTCACCGGGTATTCGGGGAACACCCTGAGGTACCGGGTCTCCTGGGTAATGATAGGATACCGGAGATGGGGCTCACTGGGTTTTTGAGGCCTACCGGGTGTACCGGGTGTACCGGGTCTCCCATATCTAAAGCCAGGCTAGTGAGGAGCTAACTGGACCCTCGCGGGAGGTCCTGTGAGATTATTATCGTGTATTGGGTATTACTGCTGACCAAATGCTCGTATTTACCAGGTAGACCTGGCGCTAATGGTCGTGATGGAGTAGCAGGCAGAGATGGGATGCCAGGAAGAGACGGTGTGCAAGGGGTGCCGGGTAGGTACGTCTTTCATTAGATTTGTAATTTATTTATAAGAGTGTTCCAGTACATAGAATGTAGAAGTTTTTATTTGCACCATCACGTGACGGCAGCCATTTTAAATGGTAGGAAGGCAATCGTTTTATGTAAGAAAGAATCCAATTCCCAGGAGCAATGGAGCTTTATTGTTTTGTCATCTAACCGCAGGCAACCCAAGCTGTATAATGCGCGTGGGCACTTGATGATGCAAAACCTCTATAGAAGAATAATTCAAATTCTTATCCATTCTTAGTTTGGACGTTACGTCATCGCGGCCAAGCCAGTGGTATTTTTAAGAAAAAGAATCCTCGAAAAAGAATAGCTTCTTTTGTTTAATATCAACAACATGGCACGCGATAACATAAGCTCCTCTTTCTAAGGTCGCTCATAATAAAATGTAGAATTAGAAAAGAAAAAAAAAAAAGGAATGAAATTGCTTCGTGTGCACCAAGCAAGGTTCTGCTGAGGATGGAATCCACGACCTGCTCTCCCACCTCCCCCTCACCTCCCCTCCCCTCTCACCTCCCACCTCTCCTCTCATCTCCCCTCTCACCTCCCCTCCCACCTCACCTCCCACCTCTCCTCTCACCTCCCCTCTCACCTCCCCTCCCACCTCCTCTCTCACCTCCCCTCCCACCACCCTTCCCACCTCCCCGTACTCTAGTAGGCAAACTAGTGGTGCGGTGGTTACTACACTGGGACAATTTTCATTATTTATACAAAACATCATAGGGTTACTATAGCTCTGTCTTTTTCGTTAAGGCAGAAATGGTGCCCCAGGGTCAAGAGGTGACACTGGAGATATAGGTCCACCTGGCCCACCAGGTATACGGGGCCGTAGAGGAAAGAAAGGGGACGCTGGTCCACGGGGTCCTCCTGGACCACCAGGATCAGGGACTGTGGGACCACCGGTGACAGGATCAGGTACCAAGGCCCCTCCCAGTCCCACCGAAGCTGTTAAAACACCAAATCAACCTGGGAAACAGTCGGGAGGCGCTGTTTATATTAGGTGGGGTAGAGAAGACTGCCGTGGAAAAGGATCATCTCTGGTGTATAAAGGTAAGCAATCGTCATTTGTTAGTGATCCCGTTAAAAAAGAGTGATAAAATTAAGCTCTTTCCTTCGTAGCTGGAAAAAATGCCTGGAGGGAGCCTGGAGGTGGAAAAAAAAAGCTTTGCTTTAGGCAAGGTGGGGGGGGGGGGGGGGGTGGAGGGGATGTCATCACACTTCTCGCTGAATTTTTAAACGAAATCACGCGTCACGGAAATGCTTTTTTGACATGTCACGCATCACACAAGGTCGCGATATGTGATCACGCATCACGCGGCTTATTTCATATGATCACAAATCCCCCACTAAATTTTGTCGTCACGCGTTACGTAGAAATCCTAATAAATATGGGCATTTCGCTCTTGGAAGTTACATTTTGTAGAGGGAGGAAACAAGAAGAACTACTGAAGAAAAAAAAACCGTTGAATTAGGGACGGGGGGTAAGATCTAACAAACTTTACTCACATGTGATGCCGAGTCCAGAAATCAAACCTGAGACTTCAGATGTTAGTGCAAGAACCCTACGCCGCTCTTGATTCCCAATAGTTCCTTTGAAGCACGTCGGAGTGCAACTTAATTTGGAAGACATAACAATAGGTTTCCAATTCTCAGGAGATTGAAATTATAGATCTTTTGTTTTGTCTTCCAAATTGGGCTGCTTTGACGTCACATGCAACGGTTCTATTCGATAATCCCTTGATAAATTTCAGGAAAGCAGAACGATATTTCAATAAAATAATGAACTCAAAAACTTCAATCATTGAATAGTCTAAGTATTTTATATTTCAGGACAAATGGCTGGTCCCTCAACAAGGGAAGAAGGCAGTGGATCCAACTATCTTTGCATGCCACATCAACCATTCTACGCCTTTGCTTCAAACCGTTTGAAGTTAAGGGCCCATCTATACGGGGTAGAATACGGACAAGTAGATGATATATTTCTGAGAATACCAGGACGTCCAACTGACATGAATTACCATGGGGTCCCTTGTGCTGTATGCAGGACCTTATCAAGACCCTCATTAATAATGGTGCCTGCACGTTTTGTGTGCCCTAGCAACGCGTGGACCAGAGAGTACCATGGATATCTCATGTCGTCGAGTAACAACAGCAGCAGAGCGGAGTACATTTGTGTCGATGCCGATGCGGGTGTGGCTAAACAAACCGGAAACGAAAGAACTCGCAGAGAATCTCTACTGACTGGCGTACGAGGAAAATGCGGGACACTACCGTGTCCTCGGTACAAACAGGACAGGGACCTGACATGCGCAGTTTGCACCGCTTAAATTATATTAAAGTCACGTGATATCGTCTGGGCATGCGCGATGCAGGCTTCCTAATTGTGTAAAAAGTCACGTGCAATGGTGTCACGCACAGTATACACCTGTTTTCTAATGTCGCGCGTGACTTTATTTAACATGAGCATTACTGGCTTTACATAATAGAAGATGCAGCTTGGTTTTTACTACGCATGTGCGGGGTGCATGCGCAAAAACCTAGATCTATATATGGCTTTTCCAATGTCTACCTAATTTCCTACCATAAATGACATCAAAAATTTATTAATAACCATCGACTATACCCATAAAGTAAACACAAAACTAAGTTAGGAAATGATGTCATTTGGAAGATGGTGTCATCATAAATAGTGGTCTCTGATTGGTTTATTGTGAATGTCGGGTACATGACGTATCATGGATGGGAATAACAAAACAATAATGGCTCAATTGAACAAGGAGGGGCAATATCTTGTTAATTCTATCGCTTGGTATCAACCAGCTAATGAATCTCATTAACAGCCTACAATGACAGGAAAACACTGCACGTCATGTGCTATCAACCAGAGAGTATTCTATTGCTTGGTATCAATCAGCTGAATGAATCTCATCAATCTCATTACCAGCCTACAATGACATGCAAACAATGCCCGTCATGTGTTATTCAACCAGAGAGTATTCTATATCTTGGTATCAATCAGCTGAATGAATGTCATCAATCTCATTACCAGCCTAAATGACAGGTAAACACTGCCCGTCATGTGCTATCAACCAGAGAGTATTCTATTGCTTGGTATCAATCAGCTGAATGAATCTCATCAATCTCATTACCAGCCTACAAAGACAGGCAAACACTGCCCATTAGAATGGAGTTTTTCCACCAGCCATGAGATGTTTACTTAAAAAATAGATTTCTTCCGTAGTAGCCTCATTCAAGCGTTTCAGGTCGAGGTTACATGGGGTTAATTACAAAGGCTTTTATTCTCATGGGAATAAACATGGTGTTGTGTGATCAAGGTTCATGAAGGGTTCTTGAGGAAAAGACGACTTGCACTAACATCCTATACCTCCCTTAAAACGATCAGTTCTGTCAAAATAAACAACAGAAATGAAAAGGGCACTTAGACATTAGTAGGGAGTGTCAGCGAAAAAGGATAAATGGCATTAAATACATGTAGAAAAGTGAATGTTTTACTTTAAAATAACTTACCAGCCAACACTTTTCTCAAACAAATTCTTATAAAATGTTCGACTTTATATTTAATGCCATTTCTCCTACAGTGAACATTATGAGCTGAAATGCTGCCCTTTTACTTATTGGGGTGCTCTTTCTGTTTCTGTTGTTTTGTTCAAAAAGTCACAAATGAACACTTTGATGTTTTGACAAAGGCTGGGATTGAAATTTATAACGTTCGTTTCATTGATGCAAGCTTCAAAGCAAGATGGAAATCAAACTTCCAAAAATGAACTGAATCTTTGAACCTTGATAGGAATGCATGAGCTGGTTTGACTGAAAATTGTTACTTAAAGAAACAAATAATATATAATACCATTCCTTCTATTATAATTAATTCTGTATGACTTTTGAATACTTATTGCAAACAAATATAAAAATGATTTATGCGACAACGACAACCTCTATTTGTGTCATTTCTTTTCTATGACTTATTAAGCGAATTAAATAATACGAATTTTGGTCCGTGCGGTGCTGCACTTCAATACCCATGGAGGCTTAGTCGAAATTTGAAGTCCTATTCTCTAGTCCTATTCCTAGTTCTTTCTTTTTTTCGCCGTTTAGAGCTTTAAAATGTCGGAAATATGAATCAAAACTGAAGATTTTATAACGAAGAAATGCTTAAAAATTGTCCACCAATTTGGATAACGCGTGATAACGGGTATTTTTGACGTTGGTAATTCGAATGATTTTTGCATTATTACTCAAAGACAAAATAATCTGGATTTTTTTGCCACATATTTACGGACCAACGTAATCGCACAAGATTTGTTTAGATTTATTTGTTAAAACATTCAAGGTAAAGTTAATAGGAGATGTGAGAATTTTTGTGCTTTTACGTTTAATTTTAGGCTAAAATACAAATAGAGTGCAAACAATTAATCCGTGAAACACTAATTGCTAAATAGTACAAAATAGTGCTAATTAAACAATAGAAAACAATGGAATTTGCATGAAATTGTGCTATTTAGTATTACTAAAGTTTCACAGTTATATTGTTTGCACTCTAATCGTCATATTCCAATGTAAAAAGGAAACTACATTGTTCGGCTGTGAATTTATTGACATAATAGAAAATATTTAGAAATTTTTGTTGTGACGAACAATGCATTGCGCGCCAAGATTCGTAATCGTCTAGCATAATAGTTTTAATTTTTTTATTTAAACATATTTACTCTCTGGTTCTCTCCAAGAGCTAGGCTCATCGTGGGAGATTACACAGTTAACAGTAGTTACAAGGTTTCTGGAGTTTTAGGAAAATCAATTAAGCGTTCTTTACTCTGTCTAAATCTTTTGGTGTCTACCAAATATTGTTGGACACTCAAGAACAATTTTTGATTTTGCTTAAAAGTTAAATGTGGAGAACCACATAGAAAAAAGTATAATAGCATAATATCAATCAAAATAATGAAATATAAGTTAACTATTAACTGCTCGCAATATAATTTGAGGTTATTTATCAGTTAACTACTATTTTTTGGTCAATAGTCAGTTAACTAGTTACAAACTCCATTCGTACCCTCTACTATTATCATTGAAGAGATAACTAGCTAAAAACTAGTGTGAGCTGCGTCGGTGTTTCTAATGAAAGAGTAATGATAAAAGGGTACATTATACGCCGTGAAAAGATGAAAAATCTTACTGACGTTTCGGACGCTAGTCCTTCGTCGGAGTAAAAAATGATTTAAAGAAAGGATTATCGTTGAAGTGCGACCCGCAAAGCTAGATGTCCCGTTTGCCGACTAGCAATTTTGACGGCCGTCAATCAAAAAAAAAAAAAAAATATATATATATATTGAGGGAGGTTTTAGACTGACTTTAAGTTTTAGAGGGTGTTACAGGATTAAAAATTTCCCTCAAGATATGTTGTTTGTTTGTTTGTATATTTTTGTTATCTGATTGACAGTTACACTGCAGCGATAATGGTAGTAAATGGGTCGGCTAGGAGCAAAAGTAACCGAGTTTCAACAGAAAACCGTGGACACCTAAAATGTGTCTGGAGTGTTAAACATCGTGTTCTGATCAATCACATGCGACAGTTAATTAGAAAACTATAATTTTATCTTATTCTTTATCAGTGCTTTAATTGGACTGAGGGATTATTAAGATGGGGGGAGGGGCTGATTAGAGGCTAGAGGCGAAGATATAAGTTGATCTTCAAGTGCTAAAGAAAATGTTTCACGAGTGAGGTCAGCTAAGCAAGAGAACATTTGGGATAACGTGTGCTAACGGGTGATAACGGGTATTTTTGACGTTGGTAATTCGAATGATTTAATTGCATTATTACTCAAAGACAGAATAATCTGGATTTTTTTTGCCACATATTTACGCAACAACGTAATCGTACAAGATTTGTTTAGTTAAACCATAAATGTGTGTCGACTCATGCTCGATTATCAGTTCCGAAACGTCTTCTAAAACATTCAAGGTAAAGTTAATAGGAGATGTGAGACTTAAAGGAATTTTTGTGCTTTTACGTTTAATTTTAGGCTAAAATACAAAATCGTCATATTCCAATGTAAAAAGGAGACTTCGTTGTTCGGCTGTGAATGTATTACAGCTTGCGACTTAGATTTAGTTTAGATTTCAGATTTCCAACCACAACGTGTTTTGAAATAAGTGAATACCTAAATTTACTGAATTAAGGTCTGCGAAATAAGTATACTAATTAATGTTTCTCCAAAACAAGATTTTAACACCTTATTGAGTGATACCTGTTCTGATGCTTACCCAAATGGCTGACATTTATGCAACAATTTCTAGGAAATCGCCGATAAAGGAACTTAATAACACTGAGCCATTACCGTTCAGAAGAGTAAAAGAAGGATGAAGATTTTTGCAGTAGCTTTGTTGCTCGCTGTGGTTGTTGGAAACCAAGGCAAGGCTCCACGTACTCTTTCACATTTCTTTTTCCTTCTTCAAATTTCTTGAAGATTCAAGAGCGGTCCTTGCTTTTGAAATCGTAACAATTACTTTGACGCTTACAATATAATGGCAGCGAAAAAAACTAAAAGAAGCATTTATCCTTATAGGATTGGAAAATCTTTCCAGCATACAAAACAACCAAACAAGCTTGAGCACTGAAGAGGTATTTTATAGTCTAAAAACGTAAAAAAAAAACACCACTCGTTTAAAATACTATAAAACGTTTTGTTTCCTTTTTGTAAGGCGTACTAATAGATTGAGTGCAGCCATGTGACTCAAAATCTCTTGAGGTATGAATAACGCAATGAAACAGCAGTCATCTTGGTTGATCTCGTCAAGCTTTTAGGTTTAAAAGCACATACTTTGCGATGCGTTTTGCCCTTGCATCAACAGTAAAGGGCTCGAAAACGCCGAGTGTTTTCATCCAAAACGCATACAATTGAAAACGCTCTCCAGCATGGAGATATTTGTAAACGGAGACCTTTCCTACTTCAAGGTTCAAGGTTTTTTTTATTTCCCAGAATGAGAATTTTATACTTTACATCACTATTAAGAAATTTAACTGGGAGGAGCAGAAAAAAACAACCCAAAAGGGTTAAGAAAATAGTTCTGCACCTTGAAACTATATAATACTTTCAAAAAAGAACTTACAAGGGGGAAAGTAGCAAAGTAAAATAGATTCAATACACATAAAAAGTTATACTAAAGTGAAGTTTGAACCAAATTAAAGTAGGAAATAAAGTTACATTGAAGCAAAACCTAAATAGAATCAAAATTTTAAAGCAACAAATGTTTTTTAAGCTTATTTTTAAAAACTTTATGTGAGGTACTGGTTTTTATATGAAGTGGTATATCATTCCAGCTTGTGACTGCTGCATATTTAACACCAAACTTCCCATAATTCAGGTTTACTGGAGGGACATATAGATTCTTATTTGATTTAGACCGCTCAGCACCATTAAGGCATGGCTCTTTTGAGGAAGTGACGGAAAATCAGTTATTTATTCATATCTTTGACAGTTTACTATGAATCTTTCCCAAATTTGGCTCGTAGTAGTAACTCTTCAAGGCAAGCAATTACCGCATATCTGTTACCATGGAAACCAGGTCACGTGACCACAAGGCCGCCATCTTGGATTTTTGTAAAAAATCGTTTGTAATCGTATTGAAACTATTTCAAAAGTCCTGAAAATCCATATTCCTTTTGAAATTTGCAATACCTATATGGATCTAATTGGATATCTTGGAAATTATATTAATTTTTAGAATATTTTTAATTTTTTGGAAAAAATAGAAAATATTCTAAAAATTAAACTTAAAATAATTTCCAAGATATCCAATTAGATCCATATAGGCATTGTAAATATGAATAGTAATCTGCATTTTCATGACTTTTAAAGATGTTTCGGTACGTCTACAAACGGCTTGTTTAAAAATCCAAAATGGCGGCCTTGTAGTCACGTGTCTTAGTTTCCATGGTAAACAAGGCTCTAAGGTTCCTTCTTTTCACAAAAGACATTAACTTGCCAAGTTTGGGGAAGATTCGTAGAAAACTGGCTATGATCTAGCTAATCAGTTTTTCATCTGAGAGCCATGCCTTAATGATGCCGAGCGCGTATTGTAATTGTGAATCAAATCTGTACCTTGAAAAAGGTTACCAAAAATATCTGGTAGATTGGAGTTTGAACGTTTGTAAGCTAGCTCACAGAGCTAAAATTTAGTTATTTCCTACTTATTTTTGGAGTGCATCCAAAAATCCTCGAGATATAAATAACAATGAGGCGGATAATGAGATTATAAGTTAAAGAGGTGTTTAGACAGACAGGCAAGCAAGTATTTAACAACGACCTGTTCTGTTTTAGTGGAGGCAACAGCAAAGTCTCTAAGTAAACTAAAGAAGATCGTAAAAAAAATGACTTTGAAGCCCAATCCGGCAAACGGCCTCTGCGTTGGATTGAAAGATTAAAGAAAGATTGGAAAGACAAGAGCAGCGAAGAAAGGACGAATAGAGCCAAAGCGCTAATAGAAGTCGTAAACAACATAGCCTCTATTTCTAATGCGAGGGACAACCACGAGAATGCATTTAGATCAGTGTTAAAGCTAATCACTTCAATAGGAGCAGTAACACCCGGGCCACATACACAGCTGGTTGGCATAGCAGCGATGTTTATTTCAAGTTTTCTAGATCTGTTTGGTCATTCCAAGAAAAAACCCCGGTCTGTTCGTGCCATCGTGAGAGAGGAAGTAGATGCAGCTTTGAGGGATTTCTATGACAAAACGACTAAAAACGAGATTGATGGAGTCGTTCATACCATTACTACGCTCAAATCGTTTGTTGACCGCATTAGCAAATATAAAGATAGGATGAGTAAATCAGATCTTAACAATCTTAAGTCCAATGTCCCTATTTTTAAAAAAACTCACTACTTGGGAAAACTCCGCGGACAGATAAAAGCTATGATTAAGGAAAACAAGCCTAAGGACGCTAGAAAGTGTTTGGCTTATTTAGAAATTCTTTTGAAACTGGAAACCCTGAGAGATATGTTATTCATCCAATTGGCCTCCTTGTCAACCAGCACCGGAGTATCTAATACCTACTACGAAACGGTTTTTGAAAAACAAGAAAGAATTAAGCCTCTACTTTCTTTTCTGTACGATCGTTCTAAGATGAACTACATAACGACTTACTTTGATAGTCACCAGTATCCCCAAACCAATGCTTACATGCAGCTTATACTAAAGATGCAAAGGCCTGAGAAGTTTCCAGCTCCGAAATACTGTATTTCCAACGGTAACACAGTATTTGACTGGTTTATAAATCAGCGTGCTCATGTCCCTTTGACCCATCCGATATTTGGAACGAGTTTCGAGAGGGTTTGTATATGGAGAATTGTGTCCCACGGACATAATCTCTTTAGCATTGTCAACAAGTATGTCTGTTCGAATGACCCATGGTGCAACGCCTTGCTATCTTACGATGGTGCGAAGCGGTTAGATAAATTGACAGTAGCTACTGTAGAAAAGGAAGACCCAGTGTTGTGGGAAATAAAGCATCTTGGCGGGCATAACTACAGGTAAGACACCCGGCTAGCTCAGTTGGTAAGAGCGTCGGTCTGTTGTGCGGGAGGCCGTGGTTCAAGCCTCGGCCGGACCAACGCTCAGGGTCTTAATTACATTTGCAAATGGCCTTCACGTGGCTCGGATGATCACGTTAATGGCGGTCCCGTCCCTAATTAACTAGAGACGTTAACAGAGGACCACAAGTTTATCAGTTGAATTACTGTCAAGTGTTATCCTCTATAAACAAAGTTAATTTATTTTATAAGGGGTACAGTGGCAACAGTGGCAACTAGCCTGTATAAAAACTTCAATTTTACAACCACCATTCCCCATGGGGGGCTCTTCCGTGAGGTTCCCTCCACACGCACTACCACTACATTCTATATTTACAACATACAACACTCAACTCACATGTTGCTTTTTACGGAGGGAGGAGACCGGAGGTCCCAGAGAAAACCCTCGTGGCAAGGGAGAGAACAACACAACAAACAAACTCAACCCACATATTATCCAGTCTGAGCCAGGGCTCGAACCCGGACCACAGTGGTGAGAGGTAAACCACTACGCCACCCATAGTATATCCATACTCTTTTAGTTTCGGACACTCTATCAATTGTTAGTGGCCCTCGGCTTCGCCTCCGCCTGGTATACAGTCAATAGACCCTTTTCGAATTCCAAATTACCGCTGTGTTTCTTGATTACGGACTCATTCGCACAGGGCTAGCCTCGAGTTTGTGCAGAATATTCACGTGTTCCAGTCAAGGTCCGTCAAGTTTCAAAGTGTTCGTATTCATTGAACTTGTGCATTCTTTACTTTACCATTGGTATTTGTGAATATTTAAACACTGATACGAGGCTAACCCTGTGTAAATGAGTCTGTAATCAAGGAACACAGCGGTTTTTTCGAATTCGAAACTGGTCTATTCAAAAAACGTTGTCGTCGACCAACTCAAGCCTACGCGACTGCACCGAAAGGAACTCTGGGTAGCAATCATTGAAGCAGAGTTGACTCCATAATTTTATCTGACTAGTTATGCCTGGTTTAAGTTTACAGCACGAACCTTCGTAGGCGAGCGGGAAGTGTTGAAGGAGACGTTTTTTAAATGCCTTCATATTTTCAAAATTGTGAACTGAATCATAACTACTTTGTTTTTCTTTCCCTAAACCCGAAGACATGCATTTAATGGATTTTTTCTCGCCATTATTATCTTATTACTAGCGGGAACAATTAATTCAGAACGAATATTTAACCGCTTCAGTGATTTTTACCCATATTCCTTTCGGTCCAGTCGCGTAGGCTTGAGCCGGTCGACGACAACGTCTTTTGAATTGACTGTATCTCATAACTACCTCGGCAATGGTATATAACCTTTACTTGCCACAATTACGTGATGTGTAATGTAGTGCGTTTCGGGTATCAGTTTATTCAATTGAATGTAAAATTTATTTTTAAAAATGTTGTCTTCTAGAATAATGCCAAAATCTTTTTGTGGTAAAAAATGTGGCCAAGCACTGGGATATTCAAGGCATCGTATCCTTACACATTATGTATTTGCCATGCCTATCCTAGTACCTCAATATGCATACAGAACGGTAGGCTGCCTTGGTTGCCCATCAAACATTTGGAAAATTTACGAGGTAAGTAAAAGATTCTTTCATTGATTCTTAATTGGCATTAATATATTTTCATAAAGACTATAATGATAAAGAGAAGACGACGATAATGATTAGGATAATATTGACAGTGGTGCGACAGGGCAGAAAAACGATAAGCCCGATACTTTCAAGATTTTTTTTTATTTAACTGAGTTTACAGTGCGACTACTCCAACCAAAGCCACCTCGACAAATTTTCTACAAATTAGCCAATCAAAAGTAGGAATCTGAACAATAGAATTGCTACAAATGGGACAAATATCCATGGGTTTACACGGCTTAGAAGACTGCCGACACCTTTGTTGTCCGGAATATAAACGTGATGTCGCATAGCAACATAGTGATAAGATCTAACAGTGTCAGCCTGATAATATCTTTGTCTGGAAGAAACAAACTGTGATCATAAAGACTGTGTTTTATACGGTCTCTAATTTGCTTTCCTGTCGTATTTGAAGTCGTACATTACTATTTTTCTATATTTTTGGTGACACAAATAACTAATTTGCGAAGAAAATATATTACAAGCTCTTCTTCATCATTTAATTTTACCAACCGGAACAACGGAAGAATATTTAAATTCAAAATTTGCCGCTTATCTATTGTCTAAATACTCAAACACTATTGGATAATTTGTGGAAAATTTGTCGAGGTGGCTTTGGTTGGAGTAGTCGCACTGTAATACTCCAAATTTTTAAGCGTTTCATTTGTGTCACTGCTGCTCGAAACTTGTGATGAAATTTTGTCAAATTAGAGTAAATATCAAGACTTAGTATTCACGAAAATGTCAGTTTTTCTGCTGATCAAAATATCACCTCTCCCAAAGTACACTTATATCTCAAAAACGCACTCAATAAATTTTGGTCGCATTTGGTATTTTACTATTTGGCTCCAAAAGAACGTGTTTATGAAATATTAAGCTTAAATACTTAAGAGGCAATGTCCACAAGAATCGAACAAATTCAAGAATTCGTGGCAAAGGTCAAAAAATCAAATTCGCTCTTCTTTTGAAATTAGATAGGCCATTATTAGATATGAATCACTGGGTAGTTGGTTTTCGAAAATTTTATTTTATTTTCGAGAAAACGGCCACAGAAGAGGTTCGACCGAAACCCAAGCAAGAGACGCTCAAGAGGAGTGAAAATGGACAAATTTTGAACAGAGCGCGCGTAAAAAATAAACCATCTATGACAATTTTTGAACTTTCTTCTTAATGTATCACCGTATTTTTCGTTCATTGGACCGGATTTCAAGCTTATTGGGAAAGGGACGAATTTTTGGCGAGGGAAAATAGGAGGCCTGTGTTTACATATGCTAATTAGTTGTTAACTATGGGCAAGTTCTCTGATTGAAATAACATTTATGCTTCAAGTTGAGGAAGAATAGACCTTTTCAAAACTTTAAAGATTGATTTGGGGAAATTAATTCTGACTGCATAGAAACCTGTTGAATTTGGTTGAAATACATGCGAAAATCACGCTTCTCCAATCAACGCAGGACTAAGGATTTTCGTAAAGATTGTCATGAAATTTACCCTGAAAACTAGGAAATTAATGTTTGTGCCGTTGTTTGAAAGTTCAAAGTGGTTTGGTAAATTTAAGCTCCATTGGAAAGGTTTTGGGGTTGTCGGTATATGAGCAAAAAAGGCGATCTTTGGTGATTGCGTGACCGAGGTTCCACTTTACGTTTAGAAGTTTGATTACTGTAAAATTCACGCTAAAAATTACGATAGAAACGTTCTTTAAATAGCTTTATAATCTTATTTTTCCCAAATAAGATTTGGGTCGATGAAAAAGCCGAAAGAAAAACCGTAGCTTATCGTGATGTTTAGAAGTTAGAAATGTTTCCTGGTTAAATGTGACATTGATTCACTGCCATGTTTAATTTGTTTGGTCAATGATTCCTTCATTTAACTCAAGTAGGATATTTACATAGTTTTTCCATCTATCAAAATGTTTGTGTACTAGATTTACAACTAGAAATGTTCTTTAAGTCAGTCCATGAAGCAAAGCCAAATTAGAGCTCAATTTTGTGACAAAGGCACCCGGCCTTGGGCTGGTCCCACTGGCCCGTTTATTTCGATTTCATTTGACCAGTTTTTTCAAAATTTTAAAGGTCAATGTATGAATTTTTTCGTCAATATAAAGATTTCTAAGATGTCGAGTTCAAATAGCAATAAAATTCCTTGTATTATTTATTCAAATTAAGAATCTTGACACCTGCAATCTGCTTACTTGTTTTGTTACCCGGAAACATCTCCCCATATATCTTTCTTGGCTATATTCGATATTACTTTGCGAATTCACTTACTCTTCTCTGTACCAACTTCAATTTTGCCAACGAGTAACGCTGTATGAAAATCTGTATGAAAATCTCTTACATGTTTGTTTTTAAACATCATGGTTTTAGTATGTACGACACAACCAAACTCAACAACATTTGCAATCAGTCGCTCTAAAAATCATTGACCTTTGGTCAAGTAATCATTAGGCGGCGTAATTTATGTAATGTTTAATAAACGAGCAGGAGTGTTTTATCGGGTATAAAACACGAGGCGCAGCCGAGTGGTTTTAGACCCGATAAAACACGATCTGCGAGATTATTGAACGGCTTAGAAAACTTATGATGTTTGTTCTCATTGTGTACCGATTTTTTACGAAATGAACCAAGTTTGATAGAGAAAATTCAAGTTAAGGTTTATGCAAATGAAGACGAATCTATATCAGATATAAAACCTCCTTCACGGTCATGATTTCTATTGTGTTTCCTTCATGAATTATTAATGAGTTTTCTAAGAATATATATACTAACTGTTGAAACCGCTTTTTTATCGACCCAAAACTTATTCGATTAAAACAAGATTATAAAGCTATTTAAAGAACGCGGTTTCTATCGTATTTTTTAGCGTGAATTTTACAGTAATCAAACTTCTAAACTTAAAGTGGAACTTCGGTCACGCAATCACCAAAGATCGCCTTTTTTGCTTAGTACCGACAATCCCAAAACCTTTCCAATGGAGCTTAAATTTACCAAACCACTTTGAACTTTCAAACAACGGCACAAACATTAATTTCCTAGTTTTCAGGGTAAATTTCATGGCCATCTATACGAAAATCCTTAGTCCTGCGTTGATTGGAGAAGCGTGATTTTCGCATGTATTTCAACCAAATTCAACAGGTTTCTATGCAGTCAGAATTAATTTCCCCAAATCAATCTTTAAAGTTTTGAAAAGGTCTATTCCTCCTCAACTTGAAGCATAAATGTTATTTCAATCAGAGAACTTGCCCATAGTTAAATCTTTTTTTCTTTTGAGGCAACTAATTAGCATATGTAAACACAGGCCTCCTATTTTCCCTCGCCAAAAATTCGTC
Organism: Actinia tenebrosa; assembly: GCF_029948245.1. Classification (NCBI taxonomy): domain Eukaryota; kingdom Metazoa; phylum Cnidaria; class Anthozoa; order Actiniaria; family Actiniidae; genus Actinia; species Actinia tenebrosa. The sequence continues at coordinate 7,378,383 of NW_028292582.1, read as the reverse complement.
CCTTTCCCAATAAGCTTGAAATCCAGTCCAATGAACGAAAAAGAGTGATACATTAAGAAGAAAGTTCAAAAATGGTCATAGATGGTTTATTTTTTACGCGCGCTCTGTTCAAAGTTTGTCCATTTTCACTCCTCTTGAGCGTCTCTTGCTTGGGTTTCGGTCGAACCTCTTCTGTGGCCGAATTCTCGAAAATAAAATAAAATTTTCGAAAACCAACTACCCAGTGATTCATATCTAATAATGGCCTATCTAACTTTAAAAGAAGAGCGAATTTGATATTTTGACCCTTGCCACGAATTCTTGAATTTGTTCGATTCTTGTGGACATTGCCTCTTAAAGCTGTCCTTATGGCGAAAGGCCAAAAACGCTTTTTCTGCCCTGTCTAGTGGTGCTGGTGCTGGTTGGGATAATAGGGAGGATGATTGGGATGACTGATGATCGAGGATGATGATGATGAAAGATGATAATAACAATGGCTATGATCATGATGATGATATTTAAGTGTCATGATCATAGGAAACATTTCTAATCCAAAAAGTAAAGCTTTTGACTTAACTGTATGTGTGGTACAGATATGACGGGTACAAAGTTATTTATTTTTTCATGTTTTTGCATCTAATTAGGCATTATAATATAACTAGATTATTACGCTCGCTCTGATTGGCCAAAAACCAATGAACTATCCCCATGGGCTGCAGGCTCGCGCACGCTGATCTCAACGGACGCTCGCCATTTTTCTCTAAATTTTCAAACCCGATGGCGTCAATAGCGCGCGCACGAGCGAGATGGGTGATATAACGCGCGCTCTGATTGGCTGAAATGCCTATGAACTATTTGCCCATGGGTCGCACGGTAGATTTTTGGTCATATTATAAATCAGTTAGACGACAAAAAAGCGCTCGCCCATGGCGATAGAGACGCACTTGAGAAAATATAAAGAACTCTTAACAAGCTAGAGTGTCACTCGGCTTCGCCACTCTTTCGCTTGTTAATCGTTCTTTATATTTTCTCTCGTGCGTCTATATCGCCATGGGCGCGCGCTTTTATGTCGTCTAACTGATAATTTGTATCTATATATGTATAAATGTATTATACGACCTTCCTGCAATCGAGTGTGCACTTTAATAGGGCAATCTTCGTATTGTCAGTTGTCTAATGATTACTAATTGAATCCAAAGCCATCATCTGATATGCCTTCTTATAACGAATCCTCAGTCAAAGACGATAACGTGTCAAAACGTAAGTAATACCCTATCATTTGTAACTAAAAATTAATATTAGGTGGGTGGACTCTACCCTTGAGGCATTTGACATAGTCCCAATCGTGCGAAAGGATTTGTTAACAGATTTTGACATGGTCGCCATCTTGAAACTTTTACTCGTACCTTTTGATCTTAATAACAAATGATCCACCTTTTGTTTCTTTCAGCTGAACTAGTGTCTGAAGAAGAGATGAATGAGGTGAGTTGTGAATTTGATTGCCAGGTTTATAAAACCACCTAAATCCCTAAAAATGGATTATGAACATAATGTAAAATAAAATACTGAAAAGTTTAACAGGGTTGCCTCGGAGCCTGCTGTAATCACACACGGTGTCCTCCAAGGATCAGTACTTGGGCCACTGCATTTTATAATTCATTATATAAACTGCTTTCCGAATAGTCTATCCAAAGCGATACCACTAATATAACTATAACGGGTATAGATCGTTTTCACTCCCGTGAGAAGGCAGCCATTAACAATAGAAACTGCACAGTATTTGCATAAAAATAGAGTTCAATTCCCGGAGGATAGAAAATGTATTGTTTTGGTACAACATAATGGCCGCTGTGACGTCACGTGAAAACGCTCTATAAAAGTCTCAATCGCTTGCATATCAGCACCTGAGCATATGGTAACTGGTTCCACTGGTTTTGATTTTTTAATTTTGGATCTTCTGAGGAGATCCAAACATTTCATATGCCATGTATATGCCATTTCATACATGTCTATAAAGAGATTAATTTATTAATATATTATAATTATCACTATAAATCTACTATCGTTTTCTAAACAGAGAATTGGAAATTCTAGTACTCGTGGAGAAGACGGAAATTCTACTTTAGAGAAAGAATCAGACGAAATGGAAGAAAACGATCGCAGTGATCTTGGTGAGTGTGCTAGGAGGACTCGTACATAGTGCCCTCAAAGAATCCCACACAACCACAATGCACTGCACTATATTATTGTTCAGTAGATCGGTCGCCTACATCGTTGTTGAAGCTCCTCCGAGCTTTGGCAACAAACATTCTGCAAATTCACTATGCAACATTCCTCCAATTTCTAAAGTTTTTCCAAAGAGATTTGGGACATCACATTTGTGATCTCTTTGCTAATTCTCTTTTTTTTTACAGGGGAAGCAAGTAATTAGACAATGGAAGTATACAAACGAAAACCATTAAAACCGACAGTCCAAGGAAACCGTAATCAAAGCACAGATGCAGTATTAGCTGATTATACGCCAGAAGTATAGACCGAAAGAAGCAAAATGAATTGTAAAAAAAACGTTCATCCGCATTAAGACACAGCAAAAAAGTGTAAGAAGTTCAAATTAAAGTGCACCTAAACCCAGAGATCATACTTTCAGTATTGATTCCATATAAAGATGAATAGTTGAATGGTGAAATGTTTCTTAACATGAGTGTTACATCTATAGACCCCTTGCATTGATTTCCTAGAGAAATACTCCATTTTACAGTGAATACTCCATTCAGTGACCATGAATAATAGTTCCAAGCCGAGGCTGGAGTTGCCGCACATGATAAATTGTAGTTTTACTATGCGCGGAAACTCCAGCCTCGATGGAACTATCATTTGTGGTCACTGAATGGAACTGTGCAAAAATAGTTTTAAAAAAGTTAATAGCAATGCTATATTTGTTTTCATATAGTGGCCTGGAAATTTATAGTTTCAATAGGAAAAGCAACACCTCAGTTTTCCAAATTTTCTTGATTCTGATAGGCTGATATTTTTCCCCAGATCAGATAGTTCTGCTATACATACCAGATGTGCAGTCATCATCATATTCTGTGTTATATCTGAAAGGTGTATGTGGCTGCCTGCAGTGAAAAAATTAACACCATTTAAATGTTCCTCTCTTCCCATAGTATTTATTGTCCCACACTGGCCATTGCTTCCTCTCCTTCCAGTTTCCTATGCCTAAATATAGCTTCCCTTCCCTTCTTACCAACTTTCTTTATTATAACCATATTCGGTTATCCCCCCTCCAATAGTCCCCTTCACGGTTCCCTGCGCCATCTTGAAAGGTAGCCGGGCATTTGCATCGAAGCAAGACGAATGGTGAGCTTACAATGATAGAGACCTGTGAATAATTGCTCAATGTGTTAAAAAAGGTCTCTATCATTGCAAGCTCACCGTTGGTCTTGCTTCAATGCAAAGGCACGGTTACCATTCAAGATGGCGCTGGGAACTGTGAAAGGAACTATTAGACCCTGTTTGCTTTATAGTGATTGCAAAATTGATAAATTTCAAATGGTTTAGCATGGTATGTCCTCTTAATTATCACAATATGACATCAACAGTTGGTCAAAATGCTATGTACAAGTTTACAAGGCATACATGTAGCTATAAGTGGGTAAATAACTAATTTGGAAAAGGGACTCTTGTTGGTACCTTTTAGGGTTCCTGATCTGCAATATTTAGAACCTCTTAGGGTTTATTCACAAATCTAAAAGGACTACCAGAGAGTAAAAATTAGGGGTAAAAATTATTAGTTGCCACACCCACCTGAAAAAGACTCTGGTTCCTCTTAGGGCAGTCATTTTCAAAATTTCCGACAAGCATCCCTTTCTTTTTATATATACCCTACCCCCTACCCCCCTCCCCCCCCCCCCCCCCCCCCCCCCCCCTTGCCTTCTCGATTTATAGGAGTTTGTAAATTGACAAATATATTTAACTATTGGAATTTAAAGTGATAAAAATCAAATGACTACAAGGAAATAAATATATATATTAGGGAAAAGGAAAATAAAACTTTTCAATTCCTGACGAAAGATTAAACATTTAAAGTGATAAAAGTGATAAAAATGAGATGGCTACAGGGAAATAATTTTTTAAAAAATTATAATAATTAAGGGAAAAGGAAAAAAACTGTTTAATTCCTGACGAAAGATTAAACATTGGCTGACCAATTATCAGAAGAAACCTTATCATCTATCAGTTAGTAAACTTATATAAAACTAATAAAAGACAGAAAAACTTTCTTCTGAAAAAATTATACCAGCCATTGATCACCATGACTACTGACATATTTTTTTCATTATATGCTAAAATTAAACGTATTCGTTCTTACCTTGGATTAAGAGGCATTCTTTTTCCCTTCTTCAAGCTCGAAATAGGAGGTGAACTCATCGTTTAGACTTCACAACAACGACCCGCGCGAAGGGAGAGCATTTGACAAGAAACCACAAAATCCAAAACAAGAGAAAACTTGTAAAAAATTATTTATCTAGATTCTTAAAAACTATTTGTGGCGAGCTGAAAGGTTAATAACTTAGTTAGATTTCGTATAGCTAAACAAGACCTATAAAGAAAACTAAATTACTTGGAGGGAATTTTACGCTAAGATTTGGTTGTGTTGACAAACTTTTGTCTCCAACGACCGCCATTTTGAATTTGAATCTTTCCACAGGCAGCCCAACATAGTTGGCGAAAAAATCCGAGATTCAGATATACGTTGCGTTATAACGGAACAAAATGAAAAAAATATTTTTTAGTTCCTAAGAAAGGGAAACTAGTATAACCGATGTACAGTGTATCTAGAAAAGATCATAGAACGTCTAAATGTTTTTGGGAACCCTGTGGTCTTTGGACAAATTCTTTCCCAATGTCTATCCTACCCGAAGGTAGAGAAGAAACTGGGAACAGGTTGGTAACCATGAAAGCCGCTGTAAGAATTCAACTCGACCGCAGGCTCGTATTGTGACGTCATGTTTCGAGCTGCGCGCTCTATCGTGCTCGATTCTGATTGGCTGAAGCAAAAATGATTTGTTTGTGACGTACTATTCCGCGTAATAAAAAGAATCAACTCTTTCTTTTTTCCCAGTTCGTAAATGATTTCCAGTGGGAAAGCTTTACGAGCAACTTAGCGCAAAAAGAGTATTTAGAAAGCTAGAAAAGCCTTCCAAGCTCACGCGAAACCCAAAGAAACAAATATTTGTACGTCGTTTTGAAAGATCATTTAAATTAGTAGAAGAAAAAAGAAGTCAACACCCACTCGCGGGAGAGCAAATCTCTCGCGAGGCTGAGGAAAATACAGGCAACTCCAGGCAAGAGATCAGGTACGAAACTAAAGAAAAGTGAACTTGTTTTACTAAGGTACAAAAAGCTATTTATTCACAATCGTTTTGTGTTTCCTTTCGTTAAAGTTTGCCGTTAACATTGCAAAGATGTTAAACCTACAAGAACAGTCAGGAAGACCAAAGACTGTCTTACAAGAACCGTGCGCCGTGAACCACGACGAGACTCTTCATGTCTCGACCACAGCATACATGGAACACATCTCCACTCAAGCAACCATGCTCTATGGCAACTGTAAGTAGTTTTGCTGGAAAAAAATTATTAGGAAATAAGCTGTAATACATTTAATTTGGAGCGAGACTTCAATATGAATAATGCGGATTCTTCACGCGTGGAAGAAGAGAAAGGGTAAAAGCGCGCTGGGAAAAAATCAAACAGAAGAAGAAGAAGAAAGAGAGAGGGACTAAAAACGAAAACAAAGATCTAAAAACAACCAAGAAATAAAATAATAATAGAATAAAAGTAAACGTGCATTAATAGTATGAAAATAAAAATTTTAAAAAGTCAAATAGACTTTCTTAAGTTGTCCTCTTGTCTACTTTACTTACCACAAGTGAACAGTCCGGATGATTTTTAAATGTAGACTGAAAATGCAAGAATCTACAGGGAAACAAGAGAGGAAGGAAATGAGAAAAGGAGTTAAATGAACGGGGAATATTCTGTTCCTCTTTTTCTTAATTCTTTTCGGATCATTTTCCCGGGAGGTTCTTGCACACTTACAGTCTATGTGTACTTTCCATAAAGCGAAGATTCACGTGCGCGTAGATGCATTTAACTATAGATAAGTAAAATGCACCTCGCAAGGCGGATTCTTGCCTTTAGATCCCCGGCATCGCACATAGAAATCTCCGCAATTGTTACGTGCACTTATATCAATGTTTAGATCTAGAAATCATTTTCAAAAATATAGGTATTTTTTTGAGATTTGCATACGGGTGTAAGTTTTGGAGAATTAAATGTACTGCACAATTTAAGCGTGACGTTCTTGTCGCTAGCTAGAAAAAATTGCAGAGCAAAGCCAAAAACCTTAGTCATTGCACAATAATAAGATTGAAAAAGATTGCTTTTAAAATGAAGAGATTAAGAATCGTTCTGCGGTTGAAGTCCATATATATTTAACTTTAAGAAATGGACGTAAAATTTAAATCAAACCGTGACTAAAGTTGGACTTAAAGTTGGACAGGCTGAAAGTACTGAAGCCTACTTAGGTTGTATGACCACAAGAGACCATGATGTCCTTAATTTATGGTCTCTTGATGACAAGTAATGAAATAGTATATGCTTAAGCAAAGCGCTATTAGGAAACGTGACTTGTGTTGGTAGATCAATGTTCTGTTCCCTGCTTTACGCTTTACCATAATGAATGCTCTAAACGTTCGTTACAATAAAGGAAATTTAAAATTAAAGTCAGCATGGTGTAACAGTTGGTTATTTTTTTTTAGTTCTCTAATTTTACGTTCATTGGCTCATTTGTATTTGGAATTGTATTTTTTGTTTGAAATACAAACCGTGCCTTGAAATATGGCGGGAAATATACACGTGATCTATCAGTGAAGGTCGTGTGAAAAGTGCGTGCTACACATGACACGTGAATTTGATGTCTATATCCTGATTTATAATGACAGCTGTACAAGAAACAGAGACACCAATCACCACACTTGTGGAGAACAACCAGGCAGACTTACCAACAGGGCCTGCGTCCACGATACTCTCCACTGTGAGCAGCATGAAACTGCGTGACATCATAGACAAAATGAGATCCTGCCTCTTTGGATGGAGCTGGAGACAAGTGAGTCTGTTTGACCTGACGGGAAAACACACAGATACAGCAAAGCCTACTGTGCACATCCCATGCACTGCGATTGTGCCCGTGAGTGTTCAAGAGCTGTTCTTCCCGTGCAGCTTATTAGAAGCCACCACTAGCTGTAACCAAGAAAAAGTAGAGGAATCAACGGCCATCCCACCTCATGATCAAGTCAGTCTAGCTGAACTAGAGCTGCGCCTTCAACTACCAGGGATCTGTGACATTGCAGCCCGTTTATGTGTAATATTCAGACCGGAATGTATCGTTGAAGTGGATTGTACCATCTTGAACTTCCAGGCCATTGCTGATGGTATGAGAGAGATTGGTCTGCCACTTCCAACCCGAGCAATTGCTTATACACTTGCAAACATGGCATCTCTGTCTTCAGCTGTGCAAGTAGCTGCTACATCAGAGGTTGATCCTGTTGGCTGTGACAATTACGAGATGGCGCTTGATGTCACTCACCAAGAAACAATTGACGTTACAGCTTTAGAACATCAAGACGTTGTGGTCAGCCAGCCAGACCTAAAACAACTCACTGAGGTGCATGATGATGCTTGTGGTAATTTTGAGTTGAAGTATGACCAAGAATTAGAGGCATTGATGGTCATTCCATCTCAGCCAAGTAGAGCTGAATTAGAGCTGTGCCTTCAACTACCAGGGATCTACGACATCACAGCTCATTTGTGTGTATTATTTAGACCAGAATGTATCGTTGAAGTAGATTTTACCATCCTGAACTTCGAAACCATTGCTGATGGCGTAAGAGAGATTGATCTGCAACTACCAATCGAAGCAATTGCTAACTCACTTGGAATCATACCACTTCATTCCTCAGCTGCATCAGAGGTTCAGGCTTTTGATCGTTGCAATTACGAGATTATGGCCCTCGATATCTCCCAACAGGAAACACAGCAAGAAGAAGATCATGAGGTTCAGGCTGCTGAGGGCCAGAATCTTGACACGGCAACTGACGTTCCGACTTTGGATCTTCATGACGTTGTGGTCAATCAGCCAGAAGAATCCCTAATGGTGCAGGATGGTGGTTGTGACAATCATGAGACGCCAACTGAGGTACCAACTTTAAGCCAGATGTCCGAGTCCATAACTCATGACGGTATATCTGCAGTCCAAACTATGGATGATCAAGAAGTAGTGGTTATTGACCAAGAAAACCTTCCTGAAGACTCTCTTGAGGTGCGAGTTGCTGAAAATAACCAGGAAGCGTTGGAACCATTGGCTATTTTACCTCAGCGTAGTGTAACTGAGCTAGAGCTGCGTCTTCAACTACCAGGGATCTGTGACGTCACAGCTCATTTGTATGTAGTATTCAGACCGGAATGCATCGTTGAAGTGAATTGTACCATCCTGAACGTCGAGGCCATTGCTGATGGCGTAAGAGAGATTGATCTGCAACTACCAATCGGATCAATTGCTAATGCACTCGCAATTATGCCACTTCAGCCCTCAGCTGTGCAAGACGCTGCTACACCAGAGGTTCAGCCTGTTGACTGTGACAATTACAAGATGTCGCATGATGTGGCTCACCAAGAAACACAGCAAGTAGAAGAACAAGAACCAAAACTCTTAGACGAGGCTCAAGAGGAAACAGATGAAAAACATCCTGTCTGTTCAAAATTCGCCTCGATCTCTCGTCAAGATGCCAGCTCAGTTGCCTCAGACGTGTCTTCAGGGAAGTCTGAAGAAACCTTAAGAGGTGCAGAAATATTCTTCGGAAAGATGGTTAAAAGAGAAGGGGAAGATCAATGCGCAGAGAGAGTATCCTCAGTAAAGGTTTTGCCAACACCATCAGATCACTTTTTGGCCGTGTTGCACGAGATCTATCATCTGCCATCAGACGTAGCAAATACTCCAGAAGCTGAGGTTGAAACCGCTGTTACTGATGGAAACAACAATAAAATGACTAGCAACACTCAAGCTCCTAATCAAAGTGAGGTTACGATGGACACAACGCCTAATAACTACAAGCGGCAGAAGTGTTCAGACCAATGGGAGTGGTCATCATACAGTGAATTAGACGAGGATATCTTTGTTAGACCTGAGAACAGTTACCGACGAAAACCAAAGCCAGCCACTCAATTTGAATTGGTATCTGTGTTGGCACATCAAGATGGTGAAGAACAAAATGAAAATCAGGAGTTCCACCATTCGCCAGCCGTTGGTGTTGAAATTTCCCCGTTAGCGTTGTCTTCAGAAGTCGTTGTCGTTGCGGTTCGTGAAGAAGCGTATGTGAATGACAACATGCCTGTACTGACTGAAAGCGTAGCTCCAGCAGCAGAAGTGACTGAGAACACACGCTGCGAACTTATTTCCCAATCAGTGGAGCTTGTAAAGGAATCAGAAGAAGTGCTCGCAATAAAATCTACAGAGAGACTCAAGCCCCTAGAGGATGTCACTTATCAGAATGCAGAGTGTCACCAAACCAATGCTGAAGGTGTGCAGCGACAGGAATCAGTCAACGAGATGTCTTCAGAAGGGATTCAGCATCAGGATGACGTCAATGCATCTATCCCAGAAACCCCTGTTGAAGAAAAACCAACAGCAGCAGAACATGTACAGACAGTCACTGAGTGTACCATGCCAAACCCTTCGGTAGAGGAACATATAGTGAATGTTGTGGCAGTCCTATCTGATGAGCAAGTTCAAGCATCTGACAGTGTAAGAACGGTGTGTCACGAAACTCCAAAAGAAGATGCTCAGCAAACAAGTAACACAATCGCTGAAGTTGTGACGAGAGATATTAAAGAAATAGAGTCTGTGGACAACAATGCAAAAGTAATCGAGGATGTAACGCTGGGAGGCATTAATCAAAGAAGACGAAAAAGAAAATATGCTGATGACGACAATCAGAATCAGTTGTTATCTAAAGACGTCCAAGTTGATAAAATTAATGCGCAAGACCTTGGCAAGTTGGTGGGGGATAAGAGAATGTCACATTTGAATACAGACAGTTCACAAAGATATCCTAGTGATGTGCATCAAGCCCTCATGACACAGACAGTCGACCTTCTGGAAAGGGGAATAGTACTACTATCAGACGATGGCTCGTTTAAAGCTGTTGTAAACCCCAATTCCGCGTCAAGAATAGCGAGCGCACTCACAGAACACAACTTTTCTAGCTACTACAAACGTTATGAAAATGACGTACTACCACAAGACTTGAAGCAGAGGTTGATTGATCGGGCTGCACTTGTCGCAAGAGACCATCAGGATAGAGCATTGGAAGGCCTAGCGGAAAGACCAATATTCACCTTGTCTGATATACGACACTATGACTGCAATGGTGACTACATCATGGAAGATGTTTCATCACCTAATATTCCTGTGTATCCTTTCACGGGAATCCAGCAAACACCATTTCACCATTGTTTCGTCAATCCATTCCAGACTAGCATTACTCCTCAGGGTCTTCTAACTGCGGGTATACACATCCCATTTCAGATGATGTCGCAACAGAATCAGTATGACATCGAGATGATTGACGTTGATGAGTTATATATGGACATCGATGAAAGTATCGAAGACATGTTCATGGAATGTGAGGATAACACAGATTGTTCTTATTGCTCACAAATAAGCCTTAACTTGCTTGCGTCTTTGCCAACCAAGTATGCTATCAGTAGACGAGCCATTTACTCACTACTAGATGAGAGGCCTTTGAATCCTGAAATACCAAGTTCAGGTTTGAAAGAAGGAAGCAAGAAATCCTGGTTTGCATATAACACTTTCAGCTTTCGACCAGAATATGACGAGCCTTCAGGATGTTTGTCCAGGAAGGACAGAGTAATCTATTCACTACTGGATGAAAGATCTCTAAATCCTGTACTCTCACCATCTCTAGAAAGACAGAGCAAAGTGAAGTCATGGCTTGCTTATAACACCTTCAGCTTTAAAGAAGGGAGTCTTATGCCGCTTGGGACCAAGTGCAACTGTATGGAGAAGACCGAAATCCCTTTCCAGACGGCAAGCCAAGCTGCAAATATTGTTCCATCAGCAGTTCAACCATGGCCTAAACTGGATCAGAATACCAACAGTGTATTTTCTTTTACTCCAGAGCAGAACACCATTGCATCAAAGTCTTCATTCAACACCTTTAGCTTTAGGCCTGAAGACCACATTTCCCAGCAAACGTCAATCTTAGGGGAAAGCAAGCAGGAATCAGTCTTTTCTTTCGGGAAGGCAGAACGACTTGTGACTCCAGCAGCAGAACCACTTACAGTATCATCAGGACTTTCTTGGAAATATTTTAGTTTCCGAGAGGAAGATGATCCTAAACAAACGCCATTCTTAGGAAAAAACAAGCAGAGGTTGACATTTTCCCCTGTACAGGCTGAAGCAGATGAATCCTCTGACACAAACCAACAGGCTACTGACCTTTCACTCGAACCAGCAGAACAAGCTGTGAACAAGAAAACATTGACTTTCTCACTTGGACAGGAGAAACAACCTGCATTCCCTGTCAGTGAAGATAATGACTCTACCAGCAATGAAACTGAAAGTCAAGATGATGATTTGTTTGATCTCAATGATGAAAACAAGGAGCTTGCAATTAAAGAAATCATTGCTGCTGTAAAATCTCAACTAAATGAAAGAAACATCAATATTCCTGAAGAGTGCGTTGCGCAAATCTTATCCAGTGAAGAAGGATGCGACGCCACTGGGGAATCAGTCAAGGACAGTGAAATACCCAGTAAGATAGAAACAGCCACCAAGCAAGCTTTTGCTAATGGACAAAACGTCGAGTTGAAAACAATCCCTGAGGCAAACGATAAAGTAGACAAGACGCTGATGAATGCAACGGGACAAAGCCAAGCCACAAATAATGATTCTCAAGATGCACGTCAGCATCTCCTGGAGGCGAGAGTTCAAAATACTGCCGAGCCATCACGTAAGCCAACCATTTCTCATTCTAAATCTATCAATAACAGAAGCAAGCCTTACCCGACTCAAGCTGCTTCTGGAATGGCGGCTTTCCTGCGTCGTGTTAAAGTGGTCAAGCGTGATAGGCTTAGAACACTTCAGATATCAACCCAAGTGAGTCAAGGTGATAACGACGCTGATTCAACTAAACCAGTGCCTGCTTTGCCACAAACTGTGCAACAACGTGAAGTGGTATCCTTGAAGTCACTGATTGGGAATACAAAACATCATCCCTCGAGTAAGTCTGATCTATCCATAACGATTGCTCCATCTGATGCTGAAGAACGTAAAGTGGTTTCCTGGACACGAAACAAGAAAGAACCTGATGTGAAAGGCAGTGAAATGAATCTCTTGAAGTCAAGGACTCAAAGTAAAGACGCAGATGGATTAAGTAAATTAACTTCATCAACATTATCTGGGTCTGGTGCTGCGAACAAGCGTGTGTCCTTCGCACAGAGTGAGACACCTGAGCGAACAACCAGTTACATGGCGTCACCACCAACTGTCACCACCAAATCCTATGTTGCGGAGAAGCGCAATAAAGTGATATCCTTGAGGTCTGTGATACAAAGCAAGAAGGCGGATCCAATTAGCAAGCCTTTTTCACCTGATTCACACGTTGGCAGCATTCAAGGGGCCTCCATGAAGCCATTGAATCAAACTATGAGGTCAGAACAGATAAGCAAGGCTAATCTTGAAGAGGGAAACAGTAAACCTGCACCCCTGAAGTCACCGACTCCAAGTCTAACGGCAGATTCAATGAGCAACTCTATTTCGCATTTACCACTTGTTTCCTCTGTTGAGGAAAACAACGAGGTGGTCTCATTGAATCCTTTGCCCAAAGGTACAAACACAGAAGCATCAAGCACGTCGATACATTCTGTAGTTCCTGCATCATCTGGTGTGCAGAATACCAAGGTACTTTCCTTAAAGCCTTTGAATCAAAACACTTGTAAGAAGGATGAACAAGTAAAGAAGTCAGTACCATCTTTAAAACAAGTTTCTTTTGATGTGGAAGATAGCAAAGAAAGCTCCGGGCTGGTTAAAAGCAAAGTTGTTTCGTCGACATCATCGATAACCACACAATGCAAGAAAATTGACTTGTCGAAAGAGCCGGTATTATCTGCCCAACCAGTTAGTTCTTCTAAAGTAAAACCCAGTTCCAAAAAAGACTCAGTAAACTCATCGGGACAACCTAAAACCGCGAATCCACTCAAAGAGTCCTCTCCATCCAAGTCACTTTCTGTTGTTAAAGTGGAAAAAAGCAGAATGGTGTCGTTAAAGTCATTGACTCGAGGTAGCAAATCTGACCCAATGAAAAAGGTTGTTTCTTCACCACAAGTTTCTACTGTGGCAGAAAGCAGTGCTAGAAAGGTTACCTTCAAGTCAACCAATGTAGAAGGAAAGGAAATTGTATCAAACAAGTCTTCCTCGTCTAAAGCACAAGTTTCTAACGATAAGAAAGGCAAAATGGTAGTCATGGAGACGGCATCACATGATTCGTGCGTCGCAGATCCTGGCAGTGCCAAAGAAGTAATGCTTGGTCCAACATCACAGAAGAAAAACCTGACCAAGTCTGCTACATCGACAAAAGCTGTTTCTTGCAAGAGAGACACCAAAATGTTATCCTTGACGTCGGTATTACAGAGTGAGACTGAGAATGGTCTATTGAGCAAGGTTGCTTTGTCAAAATCACCAAGTTCCTGTGATGATCGTAAAGTCGAGACGAGTGAACTTATGTCATTACAGTCTGTGACGAAAAGTGAGAAGGCAGTTCCAGTGAACACATCACCTGTGACAGTAAAAGTGAAAAACAACTTGGCTTTGACTCCCAGTAAGATTGCACATGTAAAGAACGATGGTTCTGCTGATGGACAACTTTCAATCGCTGAGCCTTCCAATTCTGGTAAGTCAGTAGAATTACATCACATCCTAAATCCTTCAAGCATTTGAACGTGACAATCTTATTATTTTATTTTATTGTTATAATATTGAAAAGTCATGGATTATAAGTTTATATTCTTAGATAACAAGAAATAAATACAAACACCCAGATGCGCATTAACTGCCCTATAAATGTAAACACCGTAGGTATTCGTTGTTTTCAGTAACGATAGCAGTGTTCTTTCTGTCTAGCTAACTTTATTTACAACAACAGCACGAAATGGAAGATGAATAGATATTGAAGTACAAACATATCTATTCATAAAATGAAATGAACTTTGACCAACAGCTCATTTCATTTTGGGAATAAATATTTCTACCCAAGCTAGCCCGAGACCAGAACGAACTGCACCATATTTGCTTCTCTCTCTTCTCTATCCAAGAAAAAGCATGCATTTTTACCATATCTGTTATGCCCATGCCACTTATTTGTTTGACTTCTTGAACGAATTATCATAATTTGTTTCTTAATTCATCTTACAGGGAAGCGCAAATCATTCCAAAGCCTCACTTCGTCACATAAACGAGAACTGGATGAAATGTTGGAGGAAGATCAGCAGAGTAACATAGAACGCCTGAGACAATTTAACAGCAGAAGAAGAAAGCCTACCAGTGGAATACGCAGGAAAACAGACGTAAAACTCAAGTCAGTGAGCAACAGTGATGGAGCTGATTGCAATAAAGACAGCGAGGCGAACAAGAATGTCAAGTTGGTCAAGACTGATGTTGTACAAGATACAAGCGTCGCTAAGCGCAGCTTAGCAACTACAAAACGGCTTGAACCAATATCACTTACTGTTGACGTAAATACAGTAAAGGATGGAAAGAATGAGAGCATCCCAAAGTGGATACCAGGAACACTGGAAAAGACAAAACCATCACCTGAAGAAAGGGTTACTGTTCCTGATGTACCTAAACATAACAGCAGTTCACAGTCCAGCCAAGGGACTTCTCAGGAGTTCAATCTAACCCCTCTTATTGCTGTGAAGACAAACGACGTGAATGCTAGTGGCGGCAGCGCCATGTCGATGAGTCCAGCCGTACCAAATCCAAAACCCTTACTTCGCGCAGTTGCAGAAGGAAAAACAGCAAATACGGGCGACAAAATTGTCGCACAGTCCAGCCAAAGCATGATTACGCCCACTAGAACTGAGCCATTGCTTCTATATGACACAGAGACTGTCAGCAAAGATGCAAGCAATACAACTGAGTCTAACATGGCAAAGGACAGCTCAGAGAAGTCATGCTTACCTCAGCCAGAACAACGTTCATCGTCAATGGATTTGGCAAGTATCGCTGCAAAACGGTGGAGCATGTGAGCCTTTATGCTTTGATCTTGGGTCTACAAATGTTTTAAAGCACGTTTCATATAGACGTTTAATAATGTTATCATTCGTTGTTTTTATATAGGTTAAAGAACCATTGTGCCTAGCTGGAGTCGTTGCTATTTTTGGTGAAAACAAAGCAAACAGTGAGCAAATGCCTGAGCCTCTGCCTGGTGAGTAAGAAAAGACAGAACTTTAAAACAAATAATCCGACTTTCAAAAGGAGGCAATATTATACAGATAGATGTGTTCCCATTAAGATCTCGTCACGTGTCATTCCCTTGATCCGTTTTATTTTTGGTTATAACGATTTTGGCAAAATGTCAGTGACCGAGTTCTACTTAAGCCACTTTTCATCTCTGTTCTATTTTATCTTTCTTCTCTAGTTCCACAACCAGTAGCTGAACATGTAACACTAGGAAAAAGAAAACTACGAGACATGCAGGATGAGGATGAGAAAATACCCACTTGTGTTGAGAAAGAAGCAGGAGAAGTAAGAAAGAAACGGTGCTGGAGAACAGTAGATAAAACACCAGAAAATCATGAGCAACCAAACAAACCACGGCGCTTGGTCAGAAACACATTCAGAAAAGGCTGAGGCAAAAACAAAAAAACAGAGACGTCAAAAAATAAAATTAAAATATTGAAAAATATTTTGAATTATGTAGATATAAAAACATATAAATGTAATATACGTACATTGATTAGAGTGAAGTCATTAAACCCGTGCAATAGATATTAGACTAATACACTTTAGTAGACCCTAATTCCATTGTTTTCTTGTGTCTATTTGACTATTACACGTTGACTAGTAATTTTTATTTCACGGGTTAAATGCCTTCACTCTATCAAAAAGTCAAATCTAAAACTGGATACCAGGATCACTACTACCGTACCTCACCCTCCTTTTATTATAATTTACCTCTACCAAGGGGGAGGAGGTGAGGAGATTCTGCTAATCAATACTATACCTTATCAAGCCTTCATTGTAGGATATTTCACTGAAAATCAGTAGAGTGCGCGCACTAAACCTGTGAACAATATTTAGTACTAATAAATAGTAATTCATGCAGAATCCCTTTGTTTCCTATTGTTTGATTATCACTATTTAGTACTAAAAATTAGTATTTGTTTCACGGGTTTAGTGCGAGCACTCTAATGCCTTAATTATCAGGGGGGAAAAACAAAATAGTTGTTTATGATTTAAAATTGGCTTCAATTATTTGCAAACGAATGCTACTTTTCAATGAAATATCCTAGATAATAATTTCACATTGTAAATATTCGTAGAAAAACGAAATAAATATATTTGTAAAAATCCAAAACCGTGCAAATGATTTTTATTAGAAATCTCAGCTTTCCTTACTTTACATTTCTTTTTGTCCTTTCGCTCTCTAAATTTTAGACCAGGATGCAAAAAGTGAATATCTTACAAATTACTAAGCTCTAATGGTAGTTTAAGCCTGTGAATTTTGCTAAGTTACAGAAGGAATCCCTGATCCCTGACCATTAGGCCTAGGGTAAACGTCGAACTTTCCATGCACCGAACTTAATTACATCAAAGAATGCCGCCTCATTATTACCTCATATCCATTGTTTTTAATGAGTTCGGTGCATGGAAAGTTCGACGTTTGCCCTAGGCCTTATTGAATCCCCTGTCAGTAGTAAGATCTTATTTACATCGTTTTCTTTAGTGCCCATTTTACTATTATACACAAACTTCTAGAAAGTTTTTCTCAGTCTGAGTAAAAAATATGTAACTATGTATTTTATTCCTTTTGGAAAACAAAACATAAAACCTATTCCCTATAGAGGTTTTGCACCATCCCATAATACTGCTTGGGCTTCCTGTGGTTAGATGGCAGAACAATAAAATCCCTTTGCTCTGGGGAATTTTATTCTTTCTCAGGTAAAACGATTGTATTGTTCTTGCCATCTAACAAGGCTGCTATCACGTGGTGGTGCAAAACCTCTATTCATGTTTAAAAAATACCCTTCAGAGTAAACTTCAGTACCTCCCTGAAAACAAGGGGGATAGGGTAAGGCATTCGTCACTACTACACACTTGTATTCAGTGCAGTTTGATAGACTGATGATGTCTCACATTTCAGTATCTCCCTGACTGCCATAGTGGCATAACACGAGGGGGGTAGGGTGAGTTCTATTTGTAAGGCTACGTATTGTCCATCTGCTGGTGTTTCTAATGCTGTCTTTCCATTCACGCGGTCCATATCTGTCAGCACCAGTGGTTCTGTGGGATTGTCGTACTTCAATAATCGCCAACAAGTATTCTTAGGCTTGACAACCACATGTCTGTGGTGAAATAATAAAGTAAAATAATGGTTATTGTAATTTGTATTTTATGAAAAAAAAAATTAAAATGCTTGCTGTGCTGTGTGGTGGTTATAAAGCACTTGGGGATGTGCAGCAGAACACTAGAGAAGTGTGGAGAATCACTTCACTATGCGTCCTGCTTCTCCTAACACTTCTCTCATGTTCTGTTAGCTCCTGTATGCTTTACTGCTCATATTTTCTATTTTTTCACTAACCTGTATGTACCAGACAACGAGTAGTCCTTAACCCTATGTCTTAATCCATCTATATCAATGCCATCCTTATCCATAAGTTCTTTATAGACTTGCTTGCTGTTATATCCTGGATATGTGACATCATAGCCAGGTAACGGCATAATGATGTTATGGATTGTATATGTCCCAGATTTTATGTCCTCTGAAGTAAGCATGCGTACGAATGTACTATTTGATGTTCGAAGTGTTTTGACTGTGTCATCCAGGCACTCATCTGAAAACAAAATGGATTTAAGGTACAATAAATAGAGTTTTGTTTTACCTGTAAACACTTTATGTGGGAAGAAAAATTTGGGACAGTGAAACTTAGTAGCTTATAACGAAGGGTGTCACTAAATAGAAGTATGTTTTACAGTTAATATTGAAATAATTTTTTAGGACAGTGCATATAGCTGTGCGTTTAATGAAGATGTATTCTGAATAGATGTTTGTTTTAAGTAAATATGGGAAGAAAAAATTGGGGTCATGCAACTAGCTGTTTGTTAAATGAAGGGTGTCTACTGAATAGAGGTTTGCTTTACAGTAAACATGGGAACAAAATCTTGTGACTGTGAAACTAATTGTCCATTAAATTAAGTTGTCCATTAAAAAGCAATCTGTCATTCACAACTCAATGTAATGATTATGTTCACATAGAAAGGGCACTATAAAAGTCATAAATCATCATAAATGAAGGGTGTCCGCTGAATAGAAGTTTGTTTTAAATATGCGAAGAAAATTCCGGCACTAATACAAATGCAGCTATCCAATTAATGTTTTTTCTCCTTGAATATGTATCAAAAGCAATGCAAACAAAAAGCAAGCACACAATATAAGAGTCATGGCTACATGTTCAAACTTTTTTTTTCTTACCAAGGATTTCAGTCTCATTGCTATCAATACTCGTGGATGATTGGTTGTCTGTGAATACTAAGTCACCTTCTATAGGGACAAGACCAAACTCCTGTTAAAATAAGTATGGGTAAATGAATGGTTAACAAACTATTGAATTGGCACTTATAAATAGCCCTTTCTGATATTTGCTGGAGTTTTAAATTTTATTCATTTCTGCAAGTGGCACAAATTAACAAACAAGGGTGTGCATTATATTCACTTGCAGGTGAATATAGCAGCTTACTTCTCAATAAGCCTTTTCATAGTTTAAGAATCGATTCCACTGTGCATGCGATTTTATTCCGAATTTCTCACCTTCTTTTGTTTAATTAAGAACAAAAGAAGGTTTAGACAAAAGAAGGTGAGAAATTCGGGATAAAATCGCATGCGCAGTGGAATCGATTCTTAAACCATGAAAAGGCTTATTGACACAGTTTTCTTTGTTATTCACAAGGCTTTATTTTTGTTATAACCCTCATTATAAATGTGAGGTCAATATATAGTTAGTTATTAGCCCGGTTAATAACTATATATAGACTTCACATTTATAATAAGCAGCATTAGATAGAAAACCTTCTCAATTGATAAATAAAATACTTATAATTACCTCGAACGTCGGCAATAAGCCTATACATTCCTTGGGCCTGTGGCTTATTAATATGGCTTATTGCCTCCGTTCTCGGTAATTAACTCTTACATAAAATGTAAATTGTGACCAATGAGCGCGCCGGATTTATTATCTTCATTTGCGTAAAAATACTAATATAATATTATTTCCTTTTAGTTCCCTCTCTGTAACTTACAATGTATGACTACATTTTGTTTTCTATTTTGAACAAAGCAAAATGGGACCTGGAATCATTGCTTTGTGTTTACTCAAGCAAATTTGAAAAAAAAAAAGCTTATTAAAAAACGAATGCTTGTGAGGAATCTTGCACAAAGGTTGTTGTATATTTGTCCCTTGGTAAGCCCAGTCTAGAGCAACAAACAGCACATCCTCAAAAGAAGCACCTGAGCACAACTTTAGCGGACAGCATGCCAAAGACCTGAGGAGCTCAACAAGAGGTGTACTGATCTCACACACCCATGACTCATGCACTTCCAATATGCAGCGGTAAAGCTGTTGAATGCCTTTGAGACACATGGACAGACAGACACACGCATGTGACAGCTGCTATATGTCAACGGCATTCTAGAAGTGGATCTAAGGAAGTGTGTACTAACATTAATAATGATAATGATGATGATGATGATATCTCAATGCGCTTTACATTTATGACCAGTGGAGGACTTTACGAGCTGCGTATTAAGGCGATATTAGCAGCCGTCCAGCTTACAATCATGAGCGAGCAATTAGTAGATTAGAGTTATTTCACTATGACGTCACATCAAAACAATCTATTGTTTAAATGCAAAGGATCATGGTCGTCCGAGGGGGTCAAACCAATACAAATTCACCGAAAATTGTTCTAAAACCTGTATCGATCCATGAAGAGAAGTAGAATAGCCAGCAAACTCTCAGAATATTTTTTAGTACATATTAACACATATTATATCTGAAAACCAGGCCATTTTAGATTAAACTGTTTCGCTTGGAGCAAATTTTATTGAATTTTCTTTTGGATTTGGCGATTCTATCCCCCACATAAACAAGCAGTGACGTCATAGTGAAATAGGGAAACTGGGATAGGCTGTTGAAGCAGGAGACAATTCCCTACTCTTACATGAATAATTCAACAGGTTATTTTTTGTCCCTCTTTTTATAAATAATTAATAATAATAAATAATTCAGTCATTATCCTAAATACGAGGAAGCCCTGCATACCTTGATACGCCAAGAGACCACTTGATTCCAGATGTAACTTTGATACGAATGAACATACATCAACCTAGTGTTCCTGGGAATAAACTGCAAAGCATTCACTAGATCCTTATTGCCATGTTTTGCAAGTCCTTGCAAGAGATTACTTTCAATGCTTCTTTGCTTGGCAAGTTTCTGAGAGGCTTTAGCAGCATCACCAGTATTCTTCCATAGCAGTAAGGCTTCATTGAAGTCCTTGGTTCTTCCAGACTTTGGGCTGAGGATGGAGTTCACAGCCTTCATCCACTGGCTTAGGATTAGGGCCTTACCTATGGAAAACAGGAATCTTAACCAAAAGAACTGTGAACTAGGTAGTTACAAGCTGTGCACTAAAATGTGATATTTTGCTGCTGTCAATGCTGTCAAAAATAATCAGTTGATAATTGTAAAAAAGACAAGAATCACTTTTGTTTTTTTCACAGCCTTCATCTACTGGCTTAGGATTAGGGCCTTACCTATAGAAAACAGGAATCTTAACCAAAAGAACTGTGAACTAGGTAGTTACGAGCTGTGCACTAAAATGTGATATTTCGCTGCTGTCAATCAAAAATAATCAGTCGATAATTGTAAAAAAGACAAGAATCACTTTTGTTTAAGTGTCTAGTCGTTCTAGCACTTTCGCACTAATTGGGAAAACTTTTCGCTCACACACACTACCACTACATTCAATATTCTACACACACAATGCTCAGCTCACAGCTAACTATTTCTATGTGTCTCTTACCTGTGTGGTGTGTAGGAACTGCTGTAGTCCCAAACCTCTGTAGACCATAATAATTAATGAAGCCAACATTGATTAAAGAGTTCATAGCTTGCTCAATATTTTTTGTATTCCCTGTAACATTCCTCAGAGTAATGACAAAATGGTTTCCCGAGAGCTGTCCCAAGGTGAGCCGATCTTGGCAGTATTCAAAGTTTCCTACTGTCATACCTCTAAGAGTTTTATTAAGTCCTTTCAGTCTTTGCGCCTGTACTCTGTATGCTCTTACTTCTTGGACAGTAACCCCTCGGCGATCTTTAGTCCCAGCATACCCAAAACTACTTGGCTTAGCGTGGACAAGTTTTGATAGTAAATTTATTGCCTCCATTGTGTCTTTGTTTTCTTTGTAGAGAACAAACCTGCAGTAATCACCACGAGATGCTGGCCATTTTTCTTGACGCTTCTTTGCAGGGTTTCCATGGTAACGGAAAACTCGGACTGCCTTATGTTCATCGACTGTTACAGTTTCAGTATCTACAAGTAGGAATATGCCAATGCTTTCACATTTTGGTAAAACAGATATGACAGTTTCTCATATTTTGGCATATTTTCATCTAAATAATATATAATTAAATGATAACTGTAATAGAGAATCAAGGCTAGTGTAGAAGTAGTGCACACACCCCTGAACTTTGGGATCTCAGGTTCGATTCCTGGACCTGAAGTTATAAAAAAGACTAAAAAAAAGAGAGAAAAAAACAGAAAACTTGTCATCACTTATTAACGCGAGTGAAGTCTGTTTGGTCTCTCCTTTGTTCTCTTTCCAGAAAACCCTTCCTCAGATCATGTTTCAGGGTTAGATCTGTAAGTTAGCCATGCCCTGACTTAGATCAGCCCAGAGGTTGTTTCAGGATTTGATCTGTGAGTTAGCCATGTCCTGAATTAGATCAGCCCAAAGGTTGTTTTAGGGTTTGACCTGAGAGTTAGCCATGCCCTGACTTACATTAACCATCTGTACATCAACCAAGAGGTTTATCTAGTGTTTGATCGGCACTTGTAAGTTTATAGTTGTTTCATGACTTTGGTCAGCTTATAGGTTTTGAAAGTTTTGAGGTTTCAAAAACATGAAAACGGTATCAATATAAACAAAGCAAGCACACTAACCTAAACTAGGAAATTTTTCTTTGATACATCGATGAACTTTACTCCTATGATCCTTGTCATCGTCATAAGATAAAATCGCATTAAATGTTATATCTTTGCTGTCCAACACCGACTTTACCTTCTCTAAGTCCTCCTCAGATAGAATATCCTCGCTGCTCTCTTGTTTTGACGCGTTTTCTCGAGGAATATCAGTATTTGTTAACTGCACTAGATTCCCCTTGGTATCTCGCTCATTGACTAAGAAGTCTACATATCTTTGCTTCAAGATGCCTTGAAAACCTTCATGTTTGCTTAAATATTCTGTTATTCCAACGTCTTTTTCTGCCGTATGGATTGGGATTAATTCATCATCGTTTGATAAAGAATTAGCCTTCAAAACTTCGGCATCAGACTTGCTTCCAAGTTCAGCTTCTGAAGGAAAATTTCTGCAAGTTTCTGTGCTATCTTTTTGCTCGTATTTTTCATCTTCGCCATCGTTAGCAGTATCAATAGTTTCCACATTATCCTGGTTTTGTATTTCTTTGGTTTTTGCTGCGTTTTGGGATGAATTTTCACATAATTTTAAGCGTTTACAAGGAGCACCCGAAAGTAAATCTTCTTCCTCCATTTTTTTTGCTTCTACACGTGGGACCTCGCTTGGAACCACAGGAATCCCAAAACAAGTAGTTCTAACTTTATATTTGTTTGAAATTTGTTTTTCTTTTTCCAGAAACCGTCCGAAAAATAAAAAGTTTCAAAATTGATACCTCAAAAAGAAAATTCTGTTTTTTCAGATATGGTTTTTTTAACTTTTAAAATCTAAATGAGACTCAATTTTTCCTTTTTTTCCTGCCTCACCACAGGTAGCCCGCGCAACCAAAAGATTCCCTCTGCTTTCAGGTTTCTTCAAACAAATCAAAAAAAGACTTGAATAAATATTGTAATCATCAAGAATGAAGAGGGTCCAACAAATGTGACGACAAATAATCTATATTTTGATATATTATCATGAATTTGATTTAGTTTTATAACAAGTTATTTGGGTTCCCTGTGGTATCATCAGTGGACTGTTCCATGATGCGTGGACAATTTTTATTGAGAGCATTTCTCATATTTTTTCTCTCTTTCTACATCGTCATGGCCTCAAATACTATGCGAGCTGTGCTTTACGAACCAGGAGGACCAGAAAAGATGACAATTGGTGTTGTTCCTAGACCCAAAACTGGTCCAAAGATGTTAGTTATTCGAGTTTTTTACACAGCCTTGAATAGAGCTGATACGCTTCAAAGAAAAGGCTCCTACCCACCTCCCCCTGGGGAATCTGAAATCCTAGGACTTGAAGTAGCAGGACTAGTAGAAGAGATTGGATCATCTTGTAGTCTAGGCTGGAAGTAAGTTGAGAATATATTTTGAAAATGGTTATTTTGATCGATCTTACTACTATTATTATGGTTTTCAGTTGCACACCCTGGACTATACCCTTCTATGCACTTGAATCATATTTTCTAGTTTACACACAATTAATGAACCTGTCAATGTTAAATCCCAGGGGGAGGGGGAGGGGGGTCAGGGTCAGATGCAGTGGTGGTAAAAGAGTTGACTAGTAACCTCCCAGTTTTGCCCAAATTTCTTCTATATCCCTATATAGTAACAGCTGTCACCCCCCTTTTCCTCGAATTCCTGGTAAAACCTTTAGTTACCACCCTTCTAAAATTCCCGGATCCACCCTGGGGGCCACCCTTGGGAAATTGACGTTATACAATGCTCTATACACTAGGGTCAATTTGATGTCGCCTCCATCTTGAAAATGTTGGAAAATACAATAAACATATACTAAAGTTGGAAATTTGAATTTCATCAGTTGCATGTCCGGGGTTGGAAAAAATATGAAAATTCAAAATTCAAAATGTCTCCCCCCCCCCCATGGCCCCATGAGGCTAACATTAATATGTCATGTAGGTGCATATCAAATAGGATATTTGCTACTATCGGCTATGGCATAAGACTAAAGAAGTGACCATTGCTGATCCTGTACTTGGTTTGCCAGAAGCTTTATGGATTGCACGTGTCCAATAATAGCCTACAGCTTATGATACACAGACATCAACCTTAGGGGCTGTCATGCAATGTTTCCTTCAAATATTGCATGACTGACCCTAAGGATGTCTGCATTAAGGAGGCTAGTATATATGTATCAAAACAGAAGCTCCTTCTTTCACATCTTTCAAGCTAACGAAGGGTGGTGAAAGAATAGGCAGTGAAAGAGAGAGGAAAGATCAGCTTTTATTACTTTCCATTTCTTTTTTCTTTTCTTTCATTGCTTTATATAGTTAGCTCAATGCCCATTCTTTTTGTAAATATCGCCCCAGGATTGATGGTCTTTTATACTTTTGGAAGTCTAAGATATATTTTCTTTGTTATAACCAGGAAAGGAGACAAAGTGATGGCTCTTGTTCCAGGTATGTTTATTAGGGTTTGCATATAGAAGTTGATTTATTATGATCAGTTCGTACACTCTTTTGTTTTAGTTTTAGTTTTAGTTTTTTGTGGTTTCATATAGTTTTCCTTTTGCCATGCCTATATTAGTCTCCCTCGCACCCGTTTTTAGTGTCAGTCGTCACGCAACGCTACGTGACGACCAACACTAAAAACGGATGCGAGGGAGACTATGCCTATATCTACGTGTATAGGTTTTTTGTTTTGTTTTATGTTTTTTTCTTTTTATTTTATGAAGATCAGTTAGTGCACTCTTTTGTATGGTTTGGATCAATGCTTGTATAAATATAAAATATAATAAGTGTATAAATATATATTTGAAGATTACATTAGTGGTATTAGATTTGATATTTACAAGCAAAATGTATAGTACAAAAGATAGAAGACATTTACATATGTACACAAAAAATATAAATATATAGATATACAGAAATACAAAGTATTAATTGAAAGAATAAACAAGCAAAGGTGCAGCTGTCTGGCCTAGAATAACTAAAAAGCTAAACTATAGCTAGGCCACAGACAAATTATTGATCACCATCGTCATTTGCAATTGTCATTATCAGTCATCATTATCATTAACGCACCATTATAAATTGTATGATTTATCATTTCCTTGTCTTGATAACTAACACACATAGGTGGAGGATATGCTGAGTATGTATTAGTCCATGAAACCCACGTGATGCCGATACCCACTTCCTACAGCCTCTCAGAAGCCAGTGCAATACCAGAAGTATGGCTCACTGCATATCAGCTTCTACACTTCATTGGAAAAATAAAGCCTGGGGAAAATGTCTTAATACACGCTGGTGGAAGTGGTGTTGGTACTTCATTGGTGCAGCTGACAAAGCTAGCAGGAGCTAATGCATACGTGACGGCAGGGAGTGAGGAGAAGATAAAGACTGCAATTAGTCTTGGAGCAAAGGCTGGATTTAATTATAAAACAGGAATAGACTTCTCTCAGTGGATCCTTGAGCAAACTGAAGGTAAAGCCTGGTTTTCACTAGCGATGTAAGCAGAAACGGAAGCAGAAGCATAAGACGTCTAAGCAGAACATCGCCGGAAGCATAAGCAGAAGGAACAGAAGGTTTCATTTTTCTTCTGCTTCTGCTTCTGCTTCCATCCTTACGTCGCTAGTGAAACCAGATTCTTATGCTTCCATCACTAACATACAGAAGCACAAGGTGGTAAGCCAATCAAATTCTCGTACTCAGTCCCCTGCACACATTGGATTCTTGCATAATCAATGGCTTCCTATTATCTTTCTTATGCTTCTGTCATATTCATTTTCACTAGAACATAACGATCTTATGCTCATGCTCATGCTTATGCTTATTCTTCCATTGCTTATGTCGCTAGTGAAAACCAGCCTTAAAATAGAATTGTTTTCATAACATAGTAGTCTTTGCTCTAATTCTATGCATAGCTTAGTTTTATCGAACGCTAAAAAGACCTCAAAGCATTGCTAACTCCCAGAAAATTACCATACCTCCTCAGTCGCCAATAAGGACTGGAACTCATCCCTGTGTAGATCAGTGGTTAGAGCATTTGACTGGTATCTGGAAGGTCATGGGCTTGCTCCTTATCAATGACTCTGATTTTCCTGAGTTCCTATCAGCTAGTGAGCAATGATAAACTAATTATATAAGGACTGGAATTAATTTCCAAGTTGTGTAGATGGATCTATAGTAGGTCTAGTGGTTGGCTGTAATATTGCTTACTATCAATCACATGACCTTTTGGAGTTGACTGGGGGGCAAACAAGCGGTTGACTGGGGGGCAACTAGCAGATGCTAAGTCAAAACATATCAAATAAGTCCTCAAACTATTGTATTTGACTATTTCTATGACATCAAACCAGAAAACAAGAGATCAAAACAACCTCCAGGATTCTACAAGCCATTAAAAAAGAGCTATTACTGGAAGTGACGTCTATTGATAGCAACCTATAATAGTACTAACTTATAAACACAACAAAAACGATAATAATTTTATTGAAACCAATTTTAAGAAGACAATACACATAAAGTTGGAAGAAGCTCATTTTGAACTTAAAAGGTGTTGGATTCCCTGTAAATAGCAAAAACTGCAAATCAAAAAAAAGTATGAAACTAAAAAAATAATCATTTGGGATGCTTCACAATTATATAAAAAATTTACACTGCACTCCAATGTAGAAGGAAAAAAGGAAAAAATAATAATTTAATTGAACTAAAAAGATGTTAGATTCCCTGTAAATAAGCAAAAACTGCATATCAAAAAATAGTGTGAAACTAAAAAAATATAATCATTTTGGACATTTCATAATTACAGGTATATAGCAAAGTTACGCTATACTCCTGCGTGGCGGGGGGGGGGGGGGGGGGGGGGGGGAGGGGATTTTGAAGAATCCCCCTAGCCGTAGCTAGTTGTAGACTTGAACCTTTTCCCCTTACCTTAAGCTAGTTAGAAGGGGAAGGGGGAGAGGGGAGGTTAAATAATCCCCCTTTGCCTGCCTGTAGCTAGTTGTAGTCATGAACCTTTTCTGGACCTTTTCAATATTTATCAACAGGAAGAGGAGTTGATATAATAACAGACTGCGTGGGAGGCTCCTACTGGGAAAAGAATGCTAAGAGTCTTGCAAAAGACGGGCGATGGTTGCTGTATGGCTTGTTAGGTGGTGGCAATGTTAACGGTAGTATACTGGCACAGCTAATGAGAAAGAGAGCAACGTTAACTGGTACTACTCTCAGAAGTAGATCAACAGAGGTACAGTATGCATATGTGATATTTCATAAAACGTTGTCGGTCGGTTTTTCTGTTTTCCTGCTAAAGTACGGAAAATTACATTCTACTGCTTCATATTCGCCCCATCGGTAAGGGAATCCGGAATTCCGGATTCCGAGACTTTGGATTCCGGATTCCAAGGGTCTGGATTCCGGATTCCAAAACTTTTGTATTGCGGATTCCGGATTCCATATCGTTAATTTCAGATACTTTCTCTGAAAATTATATTTCATATACTTGCCAGTATAAGTAGAATCGTCTATCAATTAAATCAGCATCTGATGACAGATATTCTTGGTCGAGATATTACACAGTGGGGGAGGGGCTACATCGGTTTAGTCTAGGTCGAGGCGATAGCATTTGAGTGTATACTTTGAATTTCAAAGTAGCGGATTCCGGATTCCAAGGCCTAAAATTTCGTGGATTTCGGATTCCGGATTTCCTTACATGGGGCGATTCATATTCTATTCTAAAAGGAAACTACGTTGTTAGGCTCTTTTACTCCGACGAAGGACTAGCGTCCGAAACGTCAGTAAGTTTTTTCATCTTTTCACGGTGTATAATTTACCTTTTCATCATTACTGCATAATAGGTACCTTAACTAAGCTGTAGGACGGCGGGCGACAACGTCGGCAAGATTGAGGCGCTAAACCTTCTTTTGCACGATTATTTCATTTTTATTTAGTATTTTACTCAATAAGCATCCCCATTGTAGAGTGAAATGACGTGTTTTGAGAGCGCTTTACTCTTATAATAAGGATCAGCAAAGATAAGCTTTTGGCGTACCGTTCACTTATTAGTATAAGAAATCGCACGATCTCGAGTACAATTTGGAAATTAATAGACACGAGTAATGTTTTGAAAGTTCTTGTAATTGCACGAGCCTTTAGGCGAGTGCAATTAAAGAACTTTCAAAACATTACGAGTGTCTATTAATTCCAAATTGTACGAGAAGATCGTGTGATTTTTTGTTTATAGTTCACTCAACAAAATTTCAGTAAAAAATGCGCATCGACGCCGTTCATCTTTGTCTATTTGGCGGCCGATTTTCAGTTCATCGCGCAACTGAAATGCATAAAAAAGATTAGTTCTTACGGCTTTAAAATTTCATTTATATGTTTTTTAAGTACAAAATGATAGAAAATAATTGTTTTGACATTGTTTTGGCCGTGTTGCCATAGCGACTTAATTCGGTAGTCCTACGGAGTACAATTAACGCTATAATTGTACTCCTCTCGACCAATCAGAGTCGAGTAATTTTGTTGAGTGTA
The DNA here is from genome assembly GCF_029948245.1 of Actinia tenebrosa. Classification (NCBI taxonomy): domain Eukaryota; kingdom Metazoa; phylum Cnidaria; class Anthozoa; order Actiniaria; family Actiniidae; genus Actinia; species Actinia tenebrosa. Next base: position 7,349,310 of record NW_028292582.1, on the reverse strand, counting down.
CTATAAAGTATTAAAATACTAAAACAAGGACATTTCACGTCTTACTTTCAGCATAAGACGGCAGTGATGTACAGTGTTCCGTACATTACAACAAGTGTCTATTGACAGCGTAATTAGTGCTATTGTATGCTTGCCGTCGTCGTCGTCGTTGCCGTCCTGCAGCTTAAGGCCCCTAATGACGTGCGCTACGCCTGCTGAACAAGTGGGGTGGTAGTTACAGCCTCACGCTAACAATGTATTGCATGTTTTCAATCATTACCAAGGGAGTGAAATAACAAAAGACATTGGGGACATGTTGGTTGATAAAACAAAATAATTCATCGAAAGGAGCAGGCGTAGCTCAGTTGGTTAGTGCGCGACCTTCAGAGCTTGAGGTCCAGGGTTCGATCCTTAGGATATCCACGTCTGTTTCGACTTTTCTCTAATCCGTGTAGCTTCAGCTTTAAATACTCTTAAAACAGAGCACTGATGGAGAGAGGGGGGTAAAGTGCGCACCGTCGGCTTCCATTGATAGCAGTTGAATTTCAACTGAAGGAACTACCGACGTTAAATATAGGTACTTTACTTTACTTTACTTTTAAGTCTTTTGGTCTTTTTGTTGGTGGCTATGACGTCATATGCAAACGAATAATTTGTTTTTCAGTACAAAACAGACCTAATCAAGGGGTTTGCCGAGGATGTCCTACCATACTTCGGTAATGGGAAGCTGAAGCCGATCATTGATACAGTTTATCCGATGGAAAAGATCAGTGAAGCACACAGTAGAATGGAAAGTAACGTCAATACTGGGAAAATACTAATACAAGTGCAAAAAGATGCTGAACAAGACAAGACGGAACTTTAATATTCATACAATGTTCATACAATCATTGATACAGTTTATAAAATATAACGTGGAAAAGATAAGTCAAGCACATAGTAGAATGGAAAGTAACGTCAACACTGGGAAAATATTAATACAAGTGCACAATGCTGCTGAACAAGACAAGACGGAGCTCTAATATTCATACTTTGTTTAAATGTTGTGATACTGGAGTAGATTGAACAGATTTATATAGACCTCTTGCATGTGGCGTCAAAACAGCTCAATTTGGAGGACAAAACAAAGGAACTTCAATCTCATGTTGGCCTCAATGTAAGGTAATATTCTTGCATTGAGTTCACCAATCAGGTCTTTATTGTTTGCATGAGAAGTGGAAACCTACTGTAATTTCCTCCAAATTGAACTGTATTTCTATGGATTTCAATCATTCCCAAGTGAGTGAAATAACAAGACATGACGGCCAAGTCGGTTAATATTTTTAGTTTTTAGTGCACAAGTAGCGAGTTTTCACCACCCAAATAAACAGCTATAAGACAGCCTAAAATGCATCGGACGACAAAATGAAACACATTTTAGACGATTGTACGTATCAAACTTGATCTTGAAACGGTATTTGAAAAAGCTGAAGAAAAGCAAACTCACAAAATTTGTGGTTCAAAACTCCCTGCTTCGTCAAGCAAATTTGAACGGTCGAAGTCAGCCATTACGCCGCAGGAAGCCCATACCCAATCCACGAACTGAGAGTCTGGGAAGCCTGTGCGAGCACAGGTAGCCCAAGCTTGGTTTCTGTGGTGTCGTGTTATAAGGAAATGTATGGGGATTCATCAAAAGTTGCAATAAAATCATTGAAACGTGAAATAAAGCCTCGTTAAGGATTTTTTCCCTTACTGGTGGGGGATTGAGTCTGTGCCACGCAATACCGTGACGTCTATCTAAATAGCGATCAAAGAATAATAAAAAAATAATTTACTCTAGTTGAAAGATTTTCCCTTAGACACGTTTTAAATATCTATTTAAAGTAAATTTAAGTGAAATAAAGTCACAAATATTAATAATTCCATCATCTTAAGCCTTTGAAGATTCGTCCTTCTTGCGACACCAACTTGGAACACCATGATGGCCGCTCCATACATTTTAACCAAAAATTGAGTCATGCTTACTCGCCTATAGTTCCGCAACGAAATGCTTTACAGCCTCGAAATTTGGCCAGAATATGTAGTTTTGAGCGCTTTACAAGATAATGAAATTTTTATTTCATTATAATGCGAATTTACGCTTTTGAAATTCATGGTGGCGTAGGTGAAAACCAAGAATAGTTACTACTACTAATAATGATAATATAAAGTTCTTGACAAACGCATCATACAACGTCTCGATGCTTTTTACAACAGGACCAGACGAATATCAAGTTTGTGGAAAAAATTGCAAAAAAATTCAGTTACTCCTGGTGAACAGGGAAGTGTTTTAGTGCAGATTTAGACTCTAGCATCAGGGAGATTGTTCCAGAGTGCCGTTGCAGCCAAAGCAAAGGTTCTTTTTCCAAACGTTGATGTCTTTGGTCTTGGAATCACAAGCAGAAATTTAGAGGAGGAACGTAGGGTACGTTTGGGCTGATACAACTTGAGGAGATAGCTGTGTAGCGCTTAAATTAGTACAACATCCGGTACTCTTGCCCCGCGCCCAAATTTTTGGTTTGCAGCCGCGATAGCTTGTTTAATTATTTGGAATCCATAACTCTCATATACCGCTCTTGTGACGTTGGTGAGGTCACTGGGATCCTCGATTCGTATGTATGGTTTGGTCCATTTTTTGGTGTATGGTAAAGCTATAAAGCCGCCAGTACGAACAGATATCACTTTACTCCAATTGAAGGTACTATAGTAACGAAAAAACCCTTTGAATAGGACCTCGACGCTATTGTCATTGGCTGACTCGTAATTAGAAATGAATGGTGGTGTATACTCCTGCTCTAGCCAATCAGCGACACGGCTGGGATCTTGATGATTGAAGAATGATTGGTGTCGTTGATGTAGAGATGGCAGAACAGGAGGACTGCAGCCATGTTGAAGGTAATGGAGGACAAGAAGCACCAATGCAAAACCTGTTGGGTTAAATTAAAAAAAAAACACATATATTTTCTCATTTCAAAGGAATAGCTTTAATTTCGATGATATAGCTAGAGTACGTGTCAAAGTTAGTGTGAAACTACACTTGTTTTAAGGAGCAAGTGTGGCTTGTTTGGTTAGTGTCGCTGCCTGCTAAGCAAGAGGTCCATAGTTTGATCCTCATTGACCTCACACACTTGTTTAAGGAGCAAGTGTAGTGTGGCTTGGTTGGTTAGTGTGCTACCTGCTAAGCAAAAGGTCCATAGTTTGATCCTCAGTGACCTCATACACTTGTTTTAAGGAGCAAGTGTGGCTTGTTTGGTTAGTGTGCTGCCTGCTAAGCAAGAGGTCCATAGTTTGATCCTCAGTGATCTCACACACTTGTTTTAAGGAGCAAGTGTGGCTTGGTTAGTTAGTGGGCTGCCTGTTAAGCAAGAGGTCCATAGTTTGATCCTCAGTGACCTCACACACTTGTTTTAAGGAGCATGTGTGGCTTGTTTGGTTAGTGTGCTGCCTGCTAAGCAAGAGGTCCATAGTTTGATCCTCAGTGATCTCACACACTTGTTTTAAGGAGCAAGTGTGGCTTGGTTAGTTAGTGGGCTGCCTGTTAAGCAAGAGGTCCATAGCTTGATCCTCAGTCAGTAATCTCACACACTTGCTTCATAGGAGCAAGTGTAGCTTAACTGGTTACAATAATGAGATAAACGAGAACAATACCTGATAGCTTATGATATCTAGCATTCATTATGTTAGCATTTTTTGCCCAAGTCTTGATGGTTATGACCAGTGGCGTAACTCTTTCATCCATTTCGCCATAGCAACGCATTAGGAATGTGTTATAGAGTGTATTTTTAGCACCATAGCTGATATCCCCGTGAAGGCCACGTTTAGTATCATTCAGGATGAGAATTGGAACTACTGCTGTGCTAATAAACTGAAAATAAATATAAAAAGAAACTTTGAAACGGGCTTGAAACAACCTTCTTTAATTTCAGGTCAATCGTATGTAACGGATACAATATTTTCCATCCAAAGACAGATGCACCGTACGTTCTAGACTACATCAGAGCATAAATGATCATGATAACAATGCAATGCATTTTTATAATCAAAATAAAAAAAAATTTTTTTTTAAATTTCCGAGAAAAATACGCTTGAAGAAACACAAATCAAATCTTTAATATCAAAGTGTACTTCTATATCAAGCCAAGATAGAAGAGCCAAAAGATTAATTAGATCCCACTGCCACAGTATTGACGTCTAGATCTTTAGATTTCCAGCTTTAATTTAGGAGTTTTATCTTTATTTGATAGCGATTCAGTATTGTTTATCTTGATTGCGACTTGTAAGCTTAATCACAGCAAAGACTATAATTAGTATGCAAAGACGGAAGAGAAATGGTAAGCTATAACGAAAGTGCCGTTTAGAAATATATATAAATTGATAACAATTTGCCAGCATACCTCAATTTCAAGGTTATTCCTTTCTTCTGATTCCACAATTGCTTTAATCTGGCGAAGAACTGAGTCTCCATTCTCAGAAGCTGAAAATGCTTGTTTGACAAGCGTAAAGTCACAGTCACTTCCCTTGACAGCAAATCCACAACCAGTTGAACCAGCTAATACAAGTCGTAGATGGGGAAAAGTTTGATGAATAGAACGTTCCAAATGTCTTCTCCACTTTTCCTTTTCTCTCTTTTCGTTTTCTGTTTGTCTTTGACTGTTGTAGATGTGCAATATTTCACTACTTCGAAGTGAACTATACATTTTTGAACTTTTTAAGTGCTATATAAGTATGAATAATTGCATTCGGTTTTGTTTCCTAGAAATGATGAGGTCAAGCATGAACTGGCAGTGGTGGCTTTGGAATTGACGTCATCGTTCTTATCAAAATGAATTAATTGATGACAAAAATATTTTCATAAGTTCTCCTTCTTCTTCTTGTCCTTCTTGTTCTTCTTGTTCTTCTTGTTCTTCTTGTTCTCCATCTCCATCTCCATCTTCGTCTTCGTCTTCGTCTTCGTCTTCGTCTTCGTCTTCGTCTTCGTCTTCGTCTTCGTCTTCGTCTTCGTCTTCGTCTTCGTCTTCGTCTTCGTCTTCGTCTTCGTCTTCGTCTTCGTCTTCGTCTTCGTCTTCGTCTTCGTCTTCGTCTTCGTCTTCGTCTTCGTCTTCGTCTTCGTCTTCGTCTTCGTCTTCGTCTTCGTCTTCGTCTTCGTCTTCGTCTTCGTCTTCGTCTTCGTCTTCGTCTTCGTCTTCGTCTTCGTCTTCGTCTTCGTCTTCGTCTTCGTCTTCGTCTTCGTCTTCGTCTTCGTCTTCGTCTTCGTCTTCGTCTTCGTCTTCGTCTTCGTCTTCGTCTTCGTCTTCGTCTTCGTCTTCGTCTTCGTCTTCGTCTTCGTCTTCGTCTTCGTCTTCGTCTTCGTCTTCGTCTTCGTCTTCGTCTTCGTCTTCGTCTTCGTCTTCGTCTTCGTCTTCGTCTTCGTCTTCGTCTTCGTCTTCGTCTTCGTCTTCGTCTTCGTCTTCGTCTTGGTGTTCGTGTTCGTCTTCTTCTTGGTCTTCGTCTTCGTCTTCGTCTTCGTCTTCGTCTTCGTCTTCGTCTTCGTCTTCGTCTTCGTCTTCTTCTTCGTCTTCGTCTTCGTCTTCGTCTTCGTCTTCGTCTTCGTCTTCGTCTTCGTCTTCGTCTTCGTCTTCGTCTTCGTCTTCGTCTTCGTCTTCGTCTTCGTCTTCGTCTTCGTCTTCGTCTTCGTCTTCGTCTTCGTCTTCGTCTTCGTCTTCGTCTTCGTCTTCGTCTTCGTCTTCGTCTTCGTCTTCGTCTTCGTCTTCGTCTTCGTCTTCGTCTTCGTCTTCGTCTTCGTCTTCGTCTCGTCTTCGTCTTCGTCTTCGTCTTCGTCTTCGTCTTCGTCTTCGTCTTCGTCTTCGTCTTCGTCTTCGTCTTCGTCTTCGTCTTCGTCTTCGTCTTCGTCTTCGTCTTCGTCTTCGTCTTCGTCTTCGTCTTCGTCTTCGTCTTCGTCTTCGTCTTCGTCTTCGTCTTCGTCTTCGTCTTCGTCTTCGTCTTCGTCTTCGTCTTCGTCTTCGTCTTCGTCTTCGTCTTCGTCTTCGTCTTCGTCTTCGTCTTCGTCTTCGTCTTCCTCATTATCTTCCTCTTCTTCTTCGTCTTCGTCTTCCTCATTATCTTCCTCTTCTTCTTCTTCTTCCAGTTCATTTTCTTCTTGTAGTGGTAGTTCTTCTTGTGGTTCCTCTTCTTTTTTATTATATTTTCTTATGAAAACGATCAATAGAATAAAAAAGTATTAATCATCGTAGAAATTGTAATTACTAAATGATACTCATATGAATTCATATTGGTCTCACGATTGTGAGTCATTTGTAGAGGACCGTTACGTTTCGACTGCAAACTGCTGGTCTTCATAAGGCGATGTAATGGTGTAGACTGGATGGTGTGCCTGTCCGATAACACTCATCGGAACATCTGTGCTCTCATCGATAGGTCGGTTCGTGTTGAGATTGGCTGTTTGTAACGAAACGCTCGTTCCGGGACGATATTCCATACCTGTACCATGTGAACGTGGTACGAACATTAGCTCATTCCGTAATGAAACCGCTCTCTCCGGAAGACTGAAACCGGATGAGTGACGCATGCGTATCAGACATGCGTTCAGTGATGCCACTGAACGCACTGTATCTTCACTGGAACACATGAATATTCTACACAAAATCGAGCCTAACTAATGAGAAACAACTCGAAACACGATACATTACAAGAACATTAATATTTAATGTTGAATGTACCAGAAATTTGACAAAACACCTGCTTCTTGTAAGTAGCTCAAAGTTCGTCGCACAATGAATCTATTCCACCGCAAACCAAAATGCACGTTGGAAACTGTATTGGCAATCTTATTTGCAGTTGTTTCTGTTAAGGGTAAGTAGGTATAAAAATAAGTAAGATTATTCACGCTTGACTTCCATGTTATTCCTTGTCGTGTGCTGTTAGCTGTGAGCGTACTTATTTTTATTTGACTGCCTTAAAACCCTTCTATCCATATGAAATTAAAGGAGAATTTTTGTCAAAGATACATCTTTTAGTGACTTCATTTAGAAAAAAAATCGTTCGACGATTTTCTGAATGCCGCTTTCATTGATATTTTCTATCGCTATCGGGTCATTTAGCTTCATATCAAAAAATTCAAAGAAAGAAAGTCGCGATTTGATTCATACTCAATAAGGACAGTGTCTATATCCGTACCTATATTCTAGCTACTAAAAATATTGAATCCACTAAATTAAAGTCCCGATTTTGAGGGTATAAAGTTGACACGCTGGAAATAATAGTAAAAGTCCAGGAAAATATTCATCGCGTAATATTTGGAAAACGCTCTCATACATTTTTTTTCGTATTGCAATTGTTGGGTGCCTTGATGAATACTATCGACTGGTGCAAGTCGCTTTAAAAATTTAAGTCTAGTTTTCGAGAAAATAAGCGGTAAACGATTTCTATGATGTCATCATTACGTCATAATGAAAAGGCCGCTTTAAACTAATTTATCAATTTTGAAACCTTTAATCCTTTCCTGACATTGTGTGAAAAGTGCCTGTACATCGAGTTGTTTAAGACAAAGTTGTAGCCGTTTCAATGTGGCTAGGTGTGCCAGATCAAAACTACCCAGAGCCTCCTTAACATAGGCGATATAGGGCGAAAAAAATTCCATGAATGCTTCCATATCCGATTTTGCCAGTATGTCCTTGCTGACTTATTTCTCAGTGTTTTTTTTTTGTTTTTTTTTTTGTTTTTTTTTTCTCCTTTATTTTTATTTTTCATAATTGCATTTATTATTTATAATGTCATTTCATTTATTATTTATAATCCGTAATTTAGAACATTCATCCTTAATTTTCGTCTTCTCTTCGAAGTTTCTTTTTTCTTCTCTTCCATCGTGTCCGTCATAATCTCCTAATACACCAGAAAAAATCTGTTAACATTTGGTCAGCTACGATTTCAAGCTCACGCCCCCTCATGTCAGTGAGCCCATACAAATTATGTCTCAAAACACGGTTTTTGGATCTTTTCTCAAAATAATGACTATCTAGGCAAAAAACAGTAGTGGACTCAGTTAATTCAACTATTCACGGACTGTATTATATGGTTTACATTGAATTCTATTGAAATAAAACCACCGTACTTTTTGAGTTGAATGTACGCTGTTGGATATATCTTAAAAATACATGACATAACCGGGGTCAAGCTAGAAAATCGTCTCTCCTTGAAATAAAACAGAACCTGTCAAAAAACCATAAGTGGAATTGAAAACCCCGGGCTTTCCTGAACATTTTGGTATACAATTCATAGAAATTTGTTAAAATTTAGAACCGTATTTTTGCCGATTTTATAAGCTCATACTATTTATACTCGTCTTTGTTGTTACTGACTTAGTACTTGACTGTGGGACAATGACCTTTTGTCATGTAATTTCAAAACTCATTAACAGAAGAATAATTTAGATAGCTGGAAACGGATTGTTAAGATAAGTAAATCTAACTGAGAAGTTTGAAGCTGGAAAGAAGTTCAATTCTTTTTTCTGAAAAATTGCTGTCATGTGATAGTTCCCCCCCCCCCCCCCCCCCCCCCTTCTAGATCTGTTTTACCAACTCTAGGCCGCTTTTAAAAAACGAAGCCAATTCCCCTATTACAAAATGACGTCACGGTTTATATACATCGGACCGGCTAAAATAATAGGAATTTAGGCTAAATTTAAGCTTAATTCTCTTCTCATTCGAGATATTTAGCGTAATATTTAGTTGTTCTTGCCTTCACCAGCTCATAAACCAACTTTCATTGTGATTTAAGATGTGTGGTCGTCATTCCATCCCCCTCCAGCGACCATGATCCCTAGCATTAAAACAATAGTTTGTTTTGATTTGACCTCATTATGAAATAGGGCAATTGTTGAAGGGAACACGGCTGAAATAAATTAATATTGGTCTTCCTCTGAAATATAAATTTTGATGATTGGTCTTCCTGTGGTATAGACGGGTATGCGGTTTTTGACGTTTTGTTAAAAAGTATTTTGGCACGCCACGCCGCCATCTTTGATATTTTCTTGCATAGCCCACGTTATTTTTCGCGGAAAATCCTATTCGTCAGCACACACACGTAAATACCACAGGAAGACCAATTAAGTAATTTATTTCTGCCGTGCTCTCTTGATTCGTGTTGTTCTCCTACCGTGTCGTACAGGTGATGGTGGCTGTAGGGTCCTCGATTACCTCGACTGCATCAAAAACAAAACCTTCGTGGGTCACGTGATCAGGACTTTCAGAATCTTAGCACCCGGACTAGAGGATTGCCAGCACAAATGCTATATGGAAGACAACTGTGTGTCGTACAACTTGGGTCCAGTGGAAGGGATGGCAAGATCATGTGACCTGAATGACGCTGATCATTGGATGTGGCCGAATCACGTGGTACCAAAAAAGGGGTTTGAATACTGTCCTATCAAGGTAAGTCAAGTACCAATCGTTCCTTAATAGGCCCTTTGCAGCTAACGGTCACGTGTCTCTACCGGAGGGCAAAACCAGGTCGTTTGTTTGCTCGCCAGTATATTTCGCCCATGGGAATCAAGATGTTCATTCATTTGCTCTCAGTGAATTAATCAGCACGTGATTGCTTAGCTGCAAAGGGACTATTGATATTTTTCCGAGGTTAAGAAAAAAACTGGGTCGAATAAATGCTTTAGATTTAATTATAACATTGTAGGGCAGTGAACTAACTTGCATTTCTACCAAACTTTTCTTACTATTGCCGAAATTAAAATAGTAGGAATCGCATCGGTATATGGTAGATTATTTTATACATGAAGTACCATACTTCTAAATACTCGCACTTTTTCTCTCCATAGAACCCTTGTTCGTCTAGTCCATGTCCATCCAACAAGATATGTATGCCTGACTTTTCATGGGATAGCTTTAGCTGCGTTGGTATGCTAAGTTGCTTAATAATCTATAAAAACAAAAACTTGAAACATTGCAACGTTGGAACGCGTAACAGCCATGCATTTCTTTTGTACGATGCTCCGAAATATTCAAGTTACGTTTTTGACAAATTTCTTTTCAGTAAATCACGTGCTCTTGCTTCAAAAATTACCAAAACGATTGAAAGATTCATTGATTAAATTTTATCTGAAAGTCAGGAAATTCAGCGAATTAAGTTTCAGGCATTGATAGAAGTGGCCATCTTGAATGCAAACTCATACTTCCAATTATGATATCAAAACACCTAATTTGCATATCTGAATATTCCGGAGCATGGTTACACGTTTCAACCCCGTTAGTGCAGTTTTCGTATGACTGTGAAAAGTTCACGGCACGAACACGGCCATGACACAGCAAGGGATGCGCCAGACCAATCACATTGCACAAGAATTTACTCTCCATCCAATCAAATACCCGGAACACGGTATGAACACGGCGCGGACACGGTCACGCAAAGATCACGGCACTTTTAGACCAATCATATTGCGCGTGAAAAAAATCAGACAATTAAAATTCTAGAAAGTATCACGGTCACGGCATGTCACGCTTACGGCACTGAGCTTTTCACAATCATACGAAAACTGCTCTATGTTGTGTCACGCTTTACTTGTGTGCTTATAACTTTACGTTTAAGCACAACCTTTTGCTTTGAAAAGAGCTAGAGGAAAGAGAGGAAAGAGAGGAAACAGAGGGGCTGTGACCGAAAAGAGCAAATATTCCAAATGTATGGACAATATTTTTCGGATGTTTGTCTGAAAGTCAGAAAATTCGATAAAAAGTTTGATGTGTGATAGAAGCGGCCATCTTGAATCACGCCTAAAATTCCAAATATGGTATCAAAACTTCTAATTTGCATATCTGAATATTCCGGAGCAAAGTTATAGTGTTACACGTTTTCAACTGCGTTATGAGTTTCTGTCTAAGATCCTTCATCCAGTTGCGAAACAAATAATTGTTATTTTTACCTTTCCAGATGGCATTTGGGCTCAATGGGGTTCATGGACCACGTGCCATCTCCCGGATTGTCCCAGGACTCGAAAACGAAACTGTACCAGCCCTACAGCACCTCAGAATATCGGTGCCAACTGTGTCGGCCTAGCGTTAGCTTCCAAGGAATGTAGAACACAAACGCTAGACACAACAGGTAAAACTATACCCCATGCAAGGTCCATCCAGATACGACCTTTTATTGACGATTGACTAGCATTAACGATTTAGACAGACCTTTTTCAAGTTCCAAATCACCACTGTGATCTTGAATAGACTAATTTACTCAGGGCTAGCCTCATTTTTAAAAGTCTCTAAATGTTCACAAATCCAACGGTAAAATGAAGAATGCAACACTTCAACAGTGCAAACATTTTGAAATTCCACGGCACCTCACATGCATTCTGCACAAAGTCGAAGCTAACGCTGAGCAACAGACGGAACTCGAAACTGGAGTACTTCATCGAAACCACCAAGAAAATGTATACACCTATTTCAAAAAACATTGTCGGTCGGAGATCTGAGAGAAGCACGCTACCTAAATATAACATTGACCTCTACTACCAGAATCCCTTGCACACTTTCTTTTGTTCATTTAATTACCACCAATTGTCTTACTATTTTCATGATGGAATACAAATTTAAATAAGAAAGAAATTTCGCGAAGCATTATGGTAGTGGGAGTCAAATGACGCCATCGTGCAAACGTCCTATTATGGCGTCGGCATGTGATGTTGCAAAACCTCTATATGAAGCATGATCTTTGAGTTAGGAATGTGATTTTTCGTTTTTTAGCCAGAAAACGAATAAAAGCACGAAAGTTCTGCTTAGTCTCAGATCGCCCATTTCAGATCTCCGACCGCTAACCAGTTAATGCCAGGTCGGCCATCTTGGATTATGTGTTTTGCACACTCGTGAGTAACAGGACTCTTTTCTTTGAATTGTTAAGTAAGTCTCCTGTAATGTAAATAGATTATCATTTATCACCGTTCACTTGTAATCTATCATTATATCCAATTGTATTTAATAGGACTTGACATCGTCACTATTAAAATACTAATTACGATCGAGGAGTTCTCTTCATGTTAAGTCTTACAGACCACGCGTCATTCCCAAGAGTATTATTTCTTTCTTTAATGGTTTCGCATGGAAAGATACAACTTCAAACGAAGAATCTTAAACTTAAGAGAATGGCACGTGGTCTGAAATGAGAAAACCTTGCACTTTGACAAGACGAGTAGGTCTATTCGTTTCATATATATTCTTCTGTGTTGTTCATAGGATGCGAAACTGCGCTTGGGATGGAAAATCGAACCATACTCGACTCCCAGATCACTGCGTCATCATTTGAAAGGAACTACACAATGTATGCCCCACAGGGAGCCCGACTTAACAATCAGTACGTTCGGTACGGTACCTGTGGTGCGTGGGCACCAACTAAGGCTGTAGGCGAGTATATACAGGTTGATCTTGGTAGAGTCAAGACGGTTACTAAAATTGCCACACAAGGAAGACCCACTAGTGCCCAATGGGTGACCGAGTACAGTGTGTCTTACAGCAACGACACAAGGGACTGGACAAACTACTATGGAGACTGTGTTAAGGTTCGATACTTTTATTACCTTGGTAGATAAATAATGCGCTTTAGACAGTGTGTTTTATCGGTTAAAATAATAGATTTATCAGTTAGTTTATATTAGTCGTCTGATCATTGAAAACGTTTTCAGCAAGAAATGCCAGAGTATTTTACCCGTGAAAACTATACGAGTGCGAAAAAGGTGCATGACAACTTATCATAGTCCATCTAGATTTGAGAGATAAGGAGAATATGCGCATTGATCCATCCGTTTTCACGCAAAAATCCCCACCAAGTCGTCGATAAACTCTATCCTCGTGACTAGACATAATTAATGCCCCATTACTTTTAAGATATTTCTTCACTGCTTGCTTTTATTTTCAATTTAGAAATTTCCTGGAAACTTTGATCAGAACACAGTGGTGGCCAACAAGATCGAGATACCGATCATTGCTCGATACATTCGTGTCATTGTACTAAAGTGGCAACATCATCCTTTAATGAGAATGGAGCTGTATGGTTGTACCCCACCATGAAACACGAACAAATACCAAGAAAGTACCTTGTTTTAAAGCCACAATTAGAACCTTGTCTTCACAGATACCTGATGCAAGACATCCTTTATGGAGCTGTATGGTTGTACCCCACCATGAAACACGAACAAATACCAAGAAAGTACCTTGTTTTAAAGCCACACTGAATTATAGAACTTTGTCTTCACAGATACCTGATGCAAGCCATCATTTATGGAGCTGTATGGTTGTACCCTACCATGAAGCACGAACAAATACCAAGAAATGCCTTGTTTTAAAGCCACAACTAGAACTTTGTCTTCACAGATCACCTGATGTTGGCCATCATTTATGAAGCTGTATGGCGTACCCCACCATGAAGTACAAAGAAGCACCAATAAATGTCTTGTTTTACAGCCACGACCTGATGTCAGCTATCATTTATAAACTGTATACATGGCTGTACTCCACCATGAAGCACGAACAAACACCAAGAAATGCCTTGTTTTAAAGCCACAACCTGATGTCAGCTATCATTTATAAACTGTATGGCTGTACCCCACCATGAAGTACGAACAAATACCAATAAATGCCTTGTTTTAAAGCCACAACCTAATGTCAGCTATCATTTATAAACTGTATGGCTGTACCCCACCATGAAGTACGAACAAACACCAAGAAATGCCTTGTTTTACAGCCACAATTAAAACTTTGTCTGCACAGATACCTGATGCAAGCCATCATTTAGGGAGCTGTATGACGGATCATATATTATTTCACGCCGCAATTTCCCCAGGGAAAATTGAAATTAAAAAAAAACAAAACATAACTCTACTTCCTCTTATCCAATTTCAAAACGGTTTTCAATTTAATATTGTAACCAAGAAGGGAACAATATAAAATGACTTTTTAGGGTTTTCTAAGAATTCAACATGATCGCCATGGATTCTTGTCTTTAAGTACCCTTATTACCCTTAAGTACCCTTAAGGCCCTTTACATTGGCTCGGTGATTTGAGCTGCAAGTCACGGTATAAATGTCATCTATTCACGGCATCACACAGCATTCAATATTCAACTTAGAAATCAGTCTCGATCGAGCGACCATCGTTATTAAATATTTGATCGATGTTTTACATCATGTAAAATAAGCTTGAATGATGTACTTATTATCTGAGTATGTTTCAGCTGTGTTGTTTCTGAATTTATTTCGGATATCCTTCAGATATCTCAATAGGATTTCTCACGGGTTTCAAGGGCGGATCCAGGGGGAGGGTCGGGGGGGTCGCGACCCCCCTGTCATTCCTGAGGTCAAATGGGCTTCCTGTGGTAAAAATGCGACTGGGATTCCTTTGCCCACAAAATTTACCCCTGAGACTCCCCCTTCGAAAAACCCTGGATCCGCCCTTGGGTTTCCTGTAAGCATTTTTCGCGTAAAATTGAATAAATTTTGGGTTGTCCAACTAGTTAACATGAAGCTTCTTCCTTGTCAATCGGCAATGCAAACATGCTAACGTTTAATTGAAGCTTGTTTCCTTTCAATCATTTTGATACTAAAGTATGTGTTAATTTTGATGAAATAAAGTTGGTTCGGATTTTTTTGCATCTCAATATATTTTTAACAGAAAATAGACCCTTTCAATTTGGGCGTAATGCTTTTCAATTTCAGAGATTAAATTTCATGTGCGCTGCATAACTGAATAGCATTAACTACCGTGGAAAATAGTGATAAGAACCCGCTTACCTACTACTAAATAATGAAATTTAACGAAAGAAAGAAGAAAGAAAGAAAGAAAGAAAGAAAGAAAGAAAGAAAGAAAGAAAGAAAGAAAGAAAGAAAGAAAGAAAGAAAGAAAGAAAGAAAGAAAGAAAAATTGATGGATATTTCCACTTTTCCAGCCTGAGCCTGCAGTATCCTCATACCAGCAGCCTATACCTTCGAGCACGCGCACTCCTCCAGTAATGGCGGACGACGGCGCGCAGATTGATAACAAGATTTTTCAACTGCTTTAATTTCTCCTTAAAAACGATGGATTATGAATTCAAACTAAAGCTTAACGAACTCAGAGAACGAGTAGAAGACATTTTCGAGTTTGACGGCTGTAAAGTCGGCCGAGGAACGTATGGACACGTTTACAAAGCGAAGCATAAAGACAGGTTAGATTCATCAACAAATCGTATAGCAGTTAAATAGTGAAGCTTCATTTTTAACATTTTTTGCTATTTCTACAGTGGAAGTGGTAATGGCAGAGAATATGCTCTTAAGCAGATCGAGGGGACGGGAATATCTATGTCAGCATGTAGAGAAATTGCGGTAGGGATTGTAGTTGTTTTGTGTTTTATTTTATGTCAACAATAGTTTATTATGTAACGTCACTAATGTAATAAGCTCATATGTATGAATTAAAACTAATATTGTTTTTTCTGTAGTTGTTACGAGAGTTAAAGCACCCCAATGTTATTTCACTACAAAGAGTATTCCTTTCACATGCCGACAGAAAAGTTTGGTTATTGTTTGACTTTGCTGAACATGATTTATGGGTGAGTGCTTGTTATTGATTATTATAAAATAACCAAGATATAATGCGCGTTCTGATTGGTCAATTACCGTTTTATATAACTCAACATAGATCGTGAGGATATGATGTCAGCAACACAAGGGATGTTTTATTGTTTATTTTGAGTTAATAGTTAGTTATATCTTAGTTATTTTATAAAAGAGATAGAAAACTCCCCTTGCTTGTGCTATGTTGAGTTATACAAGCACTTGGGAAATTGCATGAGCCCTAGAGAAGTGCCGAGAAGCACTTGCCTATGGCTCGTGTTCTCCTAGCACATTGCTCGGACTAATGCAATTTCCCGCATGCTTGTATAACTCAACATAGCACGCACGCTTGTTTCCTATCTCTTCATTATTGCATGTTTATTGATGGACTGCAAGCATTCCCAAGAGAGTCAAATGACAAAATCTGTAAATGACAAAAATCTGCCGAGGGGGTAGCAGAGAAGAGAGCCTTTGGCACAAAATGGTGGACAGTATTTCCAAGAATATTGTCAGGCAAATATAGAACTATGGACCAGATACTACCTAGGGTAATGCTTTTTAACTTCTTCTTGGGTAGTTTTTAGCACGCTCGTGAAAATCTATTATATAAAGTATAAAGTATTCTTAATATTAAATTGTTTTTTTCCCCTAGCACATCATCAAATTCCATAGAGCATCCAAAGCCCAGAAAAAGACAGTTCCTGTCCCCAAAAGCATGTTTAAGTCACTCTTATATCAAATTCTAGATGGTATTCATTATTTACACTCCAACTGGGTTCTTCACAGAGATCTGGTAAGACTCGATCACAACTGTAGCTTGACTTTATTCAGCATGACCCTGTTTTACGAAGGGTGGATAACGCTATCCGATGGATAAATCTTATCCAGTGGATACCTGTCCTCAGTTGATGCTGTTATCCAATAGATTTATCTGGTGATCTGCTGGATAAGATTTATCCATCAGATAGCACTATCCGCCCTTCGTACAACCGGGCCCATGTATAAAACTATATAGCCATTTCAGAAAACGTTGAATGCTGAACACTGAATATTGAATAATGGCCCATTTACTAGTTGAAACTATCATAGTGTAAACCCTCAAATTGGGTAAATAAATAAGGTTTGTTATGACTGGTTTGACGTCGTATTTAAAAAAAAGCTATGTTGCTGTATTTGAAGTTGAAAATATGAAAATGCTAGCACAAATCTAGTGCTAAGGCTTAAAGCCCTCCAATCTCTTTATAAGCCCCTCCGAATGTAGGCCCCTTGCAAATATAACCCCCCTCAAAAGGCCCTTTGAAAAATATAGGGAACTGGGCCTATACTCGGAATTTTACAGTATTGTAATGGCAGGTATTTTTTTTCTTTGTTAATTTTCCCGGGGGGGGGGGGGGGGGATACTCTTGCCCGTTTAAGGTAGGGATGTGCCGCTGAGCCCACTGATCCCTGACCCTGTTCCAGAGTAAAATCGCTGAAATTCATACCCTGTTCCAGGGCAAGATTGCTGAAAATCATACCTGTTCCGGTATTGCAAAAATGGATACCCTGTTCCAGAAAGGAGAGAGCGTGATTTCATATACCCATATAGCAAATATAGGGGAGTACCCCCCCCCCCCCCCCCCCAGGTTTATTTTCTCAGTCTTCCTGACACCTCAGTTTTGCAGTAACATTATTTCTATGTCACTATTTCAGATCTCAGCTGGCTAACAAAAGCTAATGGTTACCATAGATTCATTAGCTCACACAAACTTTTTTTCAATCAAACAGAAACCAGCAAACATTCTAGTAATGGGAGAGGGGAATGAAAGAGGAAGAGTAAAAATAGGTAAGCAAATTCTATAATTTTGATTTCATGTCATGTCTCTTTTTTTTTATTTTTATATAATTTAATTTTTTTTTTCACTAAATGTGAAATCCAAGTTTCCCTGAATTTTTCCACATTGCACAGCAAACTCAGGGATTAAACCCTGGAACAACCTCTGCGCTGATCTTGGTCAGGGCATGGCTAACTCACAGATTAAACCCTGAAACAACCTCTGGGCTGATCTAATTAAGTCAGGGCATGGCTAACTCACAGATCAAACCCTGAAACAACCTCTTGACTGTTCACACTGTTTATGCACAGATTGAAAACTTATTCTTTCCTGCTTACACTGTTTTTTTTTCTGCATTTCTTTGGATGCAGCTGACATGGGATTTGCTCGTCTATTCAATTCACCTCTGAAGCCCTTAGCAGACTTGGACCCTGTCGTAGTAACATTTTGGTACAGAGCACCAGAACTACTTTTAGGAGCTAGACATTACACAAAAGCAATAGGTAAGAAACTTGAAATTACAATAAGATTATACAAGGTATCAACTAAACGAATTAGGAATCTGGTGAAGTCGCCCGAGACAGGGTTGTCAATAGAAGCCGGTAACCAACAGATTCCGCTGTCTACTCTTGCTAATTCGGCCGCCTGCTTAGCTGCTTCCAAATGTAATTGTCAATCTTGATTAACCTAATCTTTGTTGCTGTGCTACGAAAACTGCAACGCAATTGAAACTACAACAATTCGTGTCCACCATCTTGAATTTTTGTGAGAAGAGTGAGACTGGTGACAAGTATACCTCGATTACATACTCCAGTGATTTCAGGTTTACTGCTTATTTCAATTTCATAACTGCCCTACCAAAAATTTTATTGACAACCCTGCCGAGAGTTCAGTTGCTCGAACCAAACTTGCCTGCTGCCTTTCTTCACTCACTAAAAGGAATTGCCTAATTATTAAAACTTATTAAACGGTAGTAAAGCTGTATAATATTAACATACGTAATAAGTAAATTACGAGCCTTAGATGAAACGACTGAAGAAAGAGTGCCATACAAGCCTTTCACAACTTCAAGTCGCGTAAAAAATGAGCCAGCTCAACTAGAAACTGTGGACAGCTGTTTCAGCCTGTATTGGGCCTCGTCAGCACAGTGTACCTAGTGAGCTGGCAATCCCACGAAAAAGTAGTACTAGATACAGTAGATGTGGCAGTGCGCCGTGTGGGATGGGCTCGGATATCAAATAAGAACATGCGTAATAAGTAAATTACGAGCCTTAGATGAAACGACTGAAGAAAGAGTGCCATACAAGCCTTTCACAACTTCAAGTCGCGTAAAAAATGAGCCAGCTCAACTAGAAACTGTGGACAGCTGTTTCGGCCTGTATTGGGCCTCGTCAGCACAGTGTATCTAGTGAGCTGGCAATCCCACGAAAACGTAGTACTAAATACAGTAGATGTGGCAGTGCGCCGTGTGGGATGGGCTCGGATATCAAATAAGAACATGCGTAATAAGTAAATTACGAGCCTTAGATGAAACGACTGAAGAAAGAGTGCCATACAAGCCTTTCACAACTTCAAGTCGCGTAAAAAATGAGCCAGCTCAACTAGAAACTGTGGACAGCTGTTTCGGCCTGTATTGGGCCTCGTCAGCACAGTGTATCTAGTGAGCTGGCAATCCCACGAAAAAGTAGTACTAGATAGATGTGGCAGTGCGCCGTGTGGGATGGGCTCGGATATCAAATAAGAACATGCGTAATAAGTAAATTACGAGCCTTAGATGAAACGACTGAAGAAAGAGTGCCATACAAGCCTTTCACAACTTCAAGTCGCGTAAAAAATGAGCCAGCTCAACTAGAAACTGTGGACAGCTGTTTCGGCCTGTATTGGGCCTCGTCAGCACAGTGTATCTAGTGAGCTGTCCACAGTTTGTAGTTGAGCTGGCTCATTTTTTACGCGACTTGAAGTTGTGAAAGGCTTGTATGGCACTCTTTCTTCAGTCGTTTCATCTAAGGCTCGTAATTTACTTATTACGCATGTTCTTATTTGATATCCGAGCCCATCCCACACGGCGCACTGCCACATCTATCCTGTATAATATTATTTGTTTGGGCAACCATGACAAGATGCAACCAATCAAACAAAGATGAAGTCAGCACCAAACACTGCACTTCGTTCAGGCAGATGAACACTATATTATGGATGAATGAACCCTGACTCCGGCAAGTTTGGTTCTGTGAACTGAACTATTGGACAACTTCACCACAATTTGTAAATTATTTAGAAAAAAAATAGCAAGAGACTTTCTTTCATCTGCTCATTTCAGTATTATAAAATATCTGAACAGAAATATAATGCAAGTGAGAGTGCTTATTGGATGGCTACAGTGGTTTTATCAGAGGTCTGAGTCACTGA
Organism: Actinia tenebrosa; assembly: GCF_029948245.1. Taxonomy (NCBI): domain Eukaryota; kingdom Metazoa; phylum Cnidaria; class Anthozoa; order Actiniaria; family Actiniidae; genus Actinia; species Actinia tenebrosa. The sequence continues at coordinate 7,329,516 of NW_028292582.1, read as the reverse complement.
TGCCAAATTGCTCAAAAATGTTTTATGAAAGCAATATAAAATGGTCGCTTGGACCATCTAAACAGGTCTTTTAAGAATTAAAATTCATTCTGTATTTTCTTCTTCAGATATCTGGGCCATAGGCTGCATATTTGCTGAGCTCTTGACCTGTGAGCCAATATTTCATTGTCGTCAAGAGGACATCAAAACAAGTAATCCATATCACCACGATCAGTTGGACCGCATCTTCGGTGTCATGGGATACCCACAAGGTACTTTAATAGTAGTATTCCTTCGTTTGTTCTATTTCTGGCCAAATACATCTAGGAAACTTTAAATCTTTGGAAAAAACTTCTAAACTTTTGGAAAACCTCCAGTAAGAAGGCTTAAGTTAAAGTATTGGCTGGTCTGTCACTGGTCATGACGCCCCCTTGTCATGATGCCCCCAGCCATGATGCCCCCACATATACCATGACACCCCCAGTGTGTACTACCATGATGCCCCCAGCATAAACCATGACGCCAAAATTAGTTTAGCTTGGTCATACCTTATATCACTTTTTCTATTTTGAGCCATCCTGGTACCTTATGCATTAGACAAAACAATAACTTTATTTTCTTCCTGGTTGCTCTTAAACAGAAAAAGATTGGGAAGACATCAAGAAGATGCCAGAACATTCAACATTACTAAAAGACTTTAGAAAATCAAAGTAAGTTATAAAGACCATTCTTATCATAGTGGTATTTTCCTCATTTTTAGATGTTTTTTTTAAAAAAAATTGTTGTAAAAAAATCAAATCACACACATATTGTGAAGTCCCAAAATTATCCATACCCCCCCCCCCCCCCACCACGGAGGAATTTTTTAAAGACAATCCCCCCCCTGCCCCCGGAAATTCCAATTTTCTTCCATACAAACTCTGTAATTTTTGTTCTTTCTCTGACCCCCCTACTCTTTGGAAATCCCAAATTCCTCTGTGGGGTGGGTGTGGATAATTTCTGGAACTATACATTTCCATTAACTGTCCCCCTAGAGATCATATATGACTTCTTAAAATGTTCGAAACTTTACTGTGCTGAGCTCATACCTCCACTTGAGGATGTCATTATTTAAGATCAATAAAAGGAGAGTCAATGGAAATCAATAACCATTTTGTTAAAATATTTTTAAATGTTGAAATTAAAAGCTATGCAAGTGCAAGCCTTTGGAAGTACATGGAAAAGCATAAAGTAAAACAAGACAGCAAGGCTTTTCAATTAGTAAGTTCTTAGGAATAATTGCAGAGTCACTTTTGGGGTTTGGATTAGGGTTTCAGGGATGTTCTAATCAATAATAAATGATTAATAATCAAATAATGCTATTTCATGTAGTCTTACATCCGGGGGGGGGGGGGGGGGGGGGGGAGGGGGGGTACTCTTGCCCGTTTAAGGTAGGGATGTGCCGTTGAACCCACTGAACCCTGACCCTGCTCGAGAGTAAAATCGCTGAAATTCATACCCTGTTCCAGGGCAAGATTGCTGAAAATCATACAGTACCTGTTCTGGTAATGCGAAAAGATACCCTGTTCCAGAAAGGAGAGAGCGTGATTTCATATACCCTGTCCCAAAGCGAGCGCGATTTTATAAACCCTATTCCAGAGTAGAATCGCTGAAAACTATACCCTGTTTGGCGGCACGTACCCATACAGCAAATAGAGGGGAATACCCCCTGGGTCTTACATGAAATACAAACCCAGATCTGTGGTCTTGAATTATAATTTTTCCCAAAAATTTCAAGTCAGAGTAAACCAATTTTTGACTAGAATCTCTCTCTATTGTTTTCAGTTATCTAGGTTATTAGTAATGGACCCAAATAAGAGAATCACTTCAGAACAAGCCTTACAGGACCCTTACTTCAAAGAAGATCCTTTACCAACCCAAGAGTGAGTAACTTGAGTAACAAGATCTTGAGTACAATTCGGAATAGGCCCTTTGCAGCTCAGTAATCACGTGCTGATTAATTCACTGAGAGCAAATGAATGAACATCTTGATTCCCATGGGTGAAATATACTGGAGAGCAAACAAACTTTCTACAACCTGTTTCGAGAGATCGTAATAGAACTGCATTTCGTAACACACTGGTTACACATTGTTTCATTCAGTTCTTTACAAGTAGCTAAAAAGAATCACCAATTTAAAATAAGAACAAAAAATTTGCTCTTCAGTACAAACATGTGACCATTAACGGGCCTATTGATAGGCATAAGTGATTTTTTGAAAGTTTCAAAATTGGATGAGCCTTTCAGCAAGTCACACTGTAAAACTCAGCTAAAATTTGTCATTCATTAAATAAATTTGCGAAAAGTGATGCCTACACTTCACCCCCCCCCCCCCTCCCCCCTGTACGTTTCCTTTCTTGTATTGGAATTGAAGTGCCTTAAACACATTTCTTTGTTCTAGTTGCTTTGTCGGAAGTCCAATTCCTTATCCAAAGAGAGAGTTTCTCAATGATGATGACAACGACAGTAAATCCAATGCTTCTAAGGTAAGCATACTGTTAATAGTAAGACGAGTTGATATATTCAAACCAGTGGTTGGGTTAAACTTCCAAGATTGTGATTCCAGGATTTTCCACTGTAGGGGCCACTTCACGCTTATCTGACCTCAGCAAAATATGTTTCAGGGTTAGATCTGTGAGTTAGCCTTGCCCTGACTTAGATCAGCCCAGAGGTTGTTTCAGGGTTAGATCTGTAAGTTAGCCGTGCCCTGACTTAGATCAGCCCAGAGGTTGTTTCAGGGTTCAATCTGTGAGTTAGCCGTGCCCTTACTTAGATCAGCCCAGAGGTTGTTTCAGGGTTCGATCTGTGAGTTAGCCATGCCCTGACTTAGATCAGCCCAGAGGTTGTTTCAGGGTTCAATCTGTGAGTTAGCTGTGCCCTGACTTAGATCAGCCCAGAGGTTGTTTCAGGGTCCTATAAATTTGAATTACTTTCCTTGACTGTCTGACTAGATTACATGCATGTAAGAAGCTGTAACCCTAGTAACCTATTCAGTTGACTGGGTATCCCATAGTCTACTGCATTATTCAATGTTATGTTGTATCATCGTATGCAAATAAGAAATGTTATATCTTCATATCCATGCATGACGTGAAATAAACAATACAATGTTAAGAATTATAATTTTAAAATAACTCAATGGCTAATTTGCAGCCATAATTGTTAATAATAACATTAATAACATTGCTTAATATAGTTAATATATGTATGTATTAAGTGATCCACCATCTGCAATGCATTCCATGATAAATTAATGGTTTTACATCAATATCACATGATTTTAGAATGATTTTAAAATATCACAGTCATGTAAAAAGAGTAAGTACCACAGGATAAAAGGCATTTTGTGCAGGCGTTTGCAAATAAAATAATGGCATATAATTATAACAAATGCAGATATAAATAAAAATGCAATCATATATCATCTGCAAGTCTCATTCACAAGTCTCTTGTAAACCAATGAATTCCCAGTGTAGCACAGTGAAGAGAGACCCTGATAAGGACTCAAGAGATCTTAAGTTCAAACCATTCAAACATGATTTTTTATATGGTCCAGATCTCATCCCTGATGAAATATATATAATATCAAGAAGATTGTACTTCTAATTCCTGAACCATTCTGTGTTTATTTGATAATATTATAGAATATATTAAGGTGTTTTGTTGCTTGGAAACTTATTAAAGATGTGAACTGTATTATTTTCATAAAGCAAATTGTTCTTAGAAAAGAATTCTGCCTGGAGTTTTTCTCTTTTTTTTGAGAAAAATTTGCTTTATGAAAATAATACAGTAATATCCTAGATCTTTTCAGTTTGGGCCTAATGTTTTCCCATTTCAGACTAATATGTGTCATTATTCCCTTGAGTAGCATTTTCTTTGTTTCCAAGGAAGTAATGTTCACCAGAAAATAAATCATATTTCATAAATAAATAAATGTGGATGTGAATCAATGAAATAATCTTATAATTACCAAGTGGCATGGTGGCATGGTTGGCGTAGCGGTTTACCTCTCGCCTCTCACCACTGTGGTCCGGGTTCGAGCCCCGGCTCAGACTGGATCATATGTGAGTTGAGTTTGTTTGTTGTGTTGTTGTCTCCCTTGCCACGAGGGTTTTCTCCGGGATCTCCAGTTTCCTCCTTCCGTAAAAATCAACATGTGAGTTGAGTGTTGTATTTTGTAAATATAGAATGTAGTGGTAGTGCGTGTGGAGTGAACCTCACGGAAGAGCCCCGCATGGGGAGTGGTGGTTGTTAAATATAAGGATATAAGTATAATAACAATAGCCAATGTGCATGAGAAGGAATCTCTAGCACAAACATGATGAGAAACCAAGTACTTAAGATTTTTTAGCTCCTTTAAAAATTCCTCTGACAATTTTTTCTTCAACATTTTCTATGAAACTGAAATTATTTCAACAGAAAAAAAATAACAGAGTATTTTTTTCTGATAATTCTATTGATTTCCGAGTACTGATGTGTGTTGTACTCAGTTTCCCATCATGTTTTGTGCTAGAGAATTGTGCTCGTGCACATTAACTATTAATGGTCTGAAATAGTAAAAAAGAAAAAAATGCTCATACAGTATTCGAAGACCAGGTGGCTTACCATTTAAACCAATCAATCCAGTTTGAAATTTAGTTTGCTACTGAGATGGTAAGAAAAGAGTGGGAAAATTGTACTTCTGACAAATGGTACAGCTGTATACCAGAAGAACTGGAAAGAGCAGGAAAAGTGGATTACCACAATCAAAAGACAAAGTTTTCAGGAACTTTCTGATTGAAATGACTCGACATATCATTTTTTTTCCAACCTCAATTTCCAGTTTATCCAGGTAAATGGTAAGAACCACTGATTCAGAAGTACGACAGTACCATAGGGGAACAAAATAGCAAAACAAAGGCAGTAAAAAAAAAAGATATTGCATATTTTTACTCAAAAGGGCAATTTTATGATGGCAATTTTTTCTAATTACATTTTGATAGTATACACCCCTTGCACTGAGTCCTTAGAGGAATTGTTTTGGGGTACGATATGTTTTTTTTGTTTTGTTTGTATAAGAAAAGATGGATTATTGTTTTGTTCCACAGAACAATTTCTCTAGGAAATCAATGCAAGGGATCTATGTGCGCTATCATGGTAAAGAGTTGGAAACATTCATTCCCGAGATTTCTTTTCATAAAAGTTAATTTGCTCAGAAATGGCATCATCATTTGCTCTAACATCTGAAAATGTGAAGATATCAGACATACTTTCAATTGGAGAGAGAGAATTAGACCTCTTTACCTTGGGCATACAATGTTTTCCCATTTCAGACCGCATGTTTTAATATATGATTTGAGTGATGCATCTTGAAGATATCAAGGTTTACACTTCCAACGTGCTAATGAGTGTGATGTCATAGGGAGCATTTGAGTTTATTTGTCATCATTTGTAAATTGAAACTCTGATGTAATTAACATGTACCTATGAGTAAATAGATTTGCAATTATAACCTTTCTTTAAACCCTGGGTAAAGAATGTTTTTTTTACGGGATGTTTTACTGCCCCAGAAAATCTTTGTGTTATTAATACGTAATTAATAATGCCTCCTATGATAGAGTGCAAACAATTAATCCGTGAAACACTAATTACTAAATAGTACAAAATAGTGTTAATTAAACAATAGAAAACAATGGAATTTGCATGAAATTGTGCTATTTAGTATTACTAAAGTTTCACGGTTTTATTTTTTTCACTCTATCACACTCAGTAACATAATGATCATACTCAAGGCCAATACTATTTGTACGGCTTACATGTCTTTGGGGTCTGGTTCTCCCAGAATAATCAAGGGAAGCAAGATAACTCAGACACCAATGGCCAACCCAACTCCAAACGCATGCGTGGACTGTCAGTCCATCAACCAGACCAGTTCCAGGTAATCCTAGTGTCTGCCGTACCTAGGTTAACTGTGTGTCTGTCCATGTCTGTCAGCCAGTGTGCCTGGCTGGCGTAGTTGGTAATTGCTGTTGTTGTGCTTGGATCGATCATAATTTTGGGGCTTTCTGCCCTGATGTTGGGGCTTCCTGCCCTGATGTTGGGGCTTTCTGCCCTGATTTTGGGGCTGACTGCCCTGATTTTGGGGCTGACTGCTCTGATTTTGGGGCTTACTGCCCTGATGTTGGGGCTTTGGCTAGCCTAGTTATTTATTGCTGTTGTTGTGCATACACAAGTAAACACTGGGTTTAGGTTCTAAAGAGGCGGCTAACAGCCCTAATTTAAAGGCTTCCTGCCCAGATTTTGGGGCTTATTGCCCTGATTTTCGGGCTTTGGCTGGTGGCCTATACTAGTTGGTGAAACTTTCAACAAACTAATATAATAAAACGTTAACATAAACTCTTAAATCCTAAAACAAATTAGGTCTTAAAAACCTTTTTAATCAGAGTGAGACATCACTAAAGTTACAATAACATATTTTGTTTTAATATTTTGAATTTTGAACAGTTGTTGCAGCCTGTTATTTCCTCAGCATAATTATAATTATATAATATTACTATAATAGATTTATTTTCTTAATACATCTTTTGATCTTAACGTCTATGTTTTAATAATTACCTTTGGTTCTAGAGGCATTACTCCTAGTTCTTTGTCACGGGTTTTGTTAACTATGACACTGAGAAACACCAGTGACGTCAGAGTGGAGGGCAGAGAGGCCGCTTGAGGGGGGCTGCTTGCTTTAGCCCCCACACATTTTACGAGACTGATATCTTATTTTGTGTTAGTTCGAATTCCATATATAAATAAAAGGTCCCCCAAACCCTAATGCACATACAAAGTCCTCAAACCCACTTCCAATGTGCTCTCTTGAGAGTCCCTTGGAAAAAGGATAATGTTTAATGATTTGACATTCCGATAAAATCTGTTTTCAAGCTCAGAGTTACTTCATGCCATGTATTATACAGTATGATATATTATATATTAACAGGAATTGCAAAACCTTTTGCACAAGATTAACATTTAATTTTTAAAATAATGAAGCCAATATGTTTTTTGTAACTATGTCTTGACAATTCCAGAGATTATCCCACCTCCTCCCCCTCCGCCTCCCCCACCCACGGAAGAATTTTTTTCGGACCCCCCTCTCCCCAGAAATTCCAAATTTTTTTCATACAAACTCTGTAATTTTCATTCTTTCTCTGACCCCTTAACCTTTGCAAATTCTAAATTCCTCTGTGGGGTGGGTATGGATAATTTCTGCAGCTACACATTGTCAAGAAATAAAGGTTACAATTAAAAAAGGCAATATTGGCCAGATACTGTAGCTACAAAACTGTTTTAACATTTATACTAAAGAAATATAATGTCAGAATAAAATAAACAATAACTATACTCAAATATTATAATCATTTTGATTATACACAAATATAAAGGAAATGTTTTGAAGATTATTAACTAATAATCTGCATTGTTATTGATTTGCTAGAAACAACAACAGCAAAAACAGCAGCAGCAGCAACAACAGCAGCAGCAGCAACAACAACAACAGCAACAGTCGTATGCCTTCCAGAATCAGACCAACCAGCCGCAACAGCTTCAGTTTATGTTTGGTAATAACGGAGGAAACGCACAAAGTTATTCCAATCAACAAGGAAGATTTTGATCCTTAACTCACACACAGACGATTAGATTCACTATTTTCCATACATTGGTACACTGGCCAAACACAAAGCGCTCAAGAGAGGCGCCAAGGTACTTTCAAAGGATAATTCCAATTCGAACCTTGCAACCTCGACTGAATGCTTTGTGTTTGAGCAGTGAACCGATGTATGGAAAATGTTGAATTCACTCTTTCTACCTTGAGTGTAATGATTTCCCATTTCAGACCACGTGTTATTCCCTAGAGTATCATTTCTTTGTTTAATGGTTGCGCATTCATGAGAAGAAATGAATAAGGTCTATCGGACAAAATTGAAAGAATTAAAAGACTTCAAAAGGACTTCAAAAGGAAGAAAAAAACATAGGGGAAAAATCTGCTTTAAAATCTCTAATTTTATTTGCATTTTATCTTTTATTTAATAGTTTTTTTTTGTTGGTTTTTTTTTTTTTTTTTTGTTTGCTTTTTTTGTTTTTGTTTTTGTTTGGTTTTGTTTTTTTTGTTTTCATTTACCTTGCATTTCGTAGCATTACCTTTTTTCATTCATCTATTTCTCTTTTCTATATTCCACATTTCTTTCCTACGCGTTTTTCCTATTTCTCAACGTTTATCGTTCTCTAAAGTAACCAGAGGCTGATCCAGTTTTTTCTTTCTGCACTGAATTATTAATAATATGTGTGTTATTAGTATATGTAATAACACGATTTCGAGTTTAGTTTGGGATTAATTTGCATGATGAGTGTGTTTTTCAAAGAGTTTGAAATTGCACGAGATCGTAGGGAGTTCTGCGGCGTTAAAGGAGCATTTGTGAAGAACGCTGGGGAAAAAAAAAAAAAAAAAAAAAAAAGAAACGAAAAAGAAAAAACGAACAGTTTAGGAAGGAATCAAAATTCTTATTTTCAACAACCCTCCCCTGGACCCACCAATGGTAACTTGGAGAAATCAGCGAGAAATTCCAATATTGTTTTTAGTACAAATGATATTCTATAGAAACTATATTATTTCAACTAAATTTATTGAATACTTGAAAGTATGACTTTTCTGTCTTGTAAATATATTGTAAAGTATAAATAAATAAAAACCAAAATTCTTGGATATCTGTATACTTGAACATTTACATGTAAAATAGGCAATAAAGATTTACGGTTAACACGTTGACATTAGACCGAATCGGCTAACGTGTTGCTGTAAACTTTTCCACCCAATTCAAACCATGGGAGTAAGTTTCATTGTTCGTTATATTTTGGTTTCACAGTTGAATTCGTAGAGACAATGGGTTTGAATTGGGTAGTAACGTACATAGCAACACGTTAGCCGATTAGGTCTATAGGCCACCCAAACAAACTAAATCAAATTCACAAACCACATGTTTAACGCTGAATAACATGAAACGATGAAACCTGGATTCTAAACTGTTTCTTGTTCACTCCTGATCATACACACACTCGTATAAAGTAACATATATTCTTTTAAAACGAAAAATATGAAAATTTGTACAGATTCGATTGTTTAAGTACTCAATCGCGATTGGCTAATTTGTATGAAAATTTATCTGGGTGGCCTTGGCGTAGTTGCATTGTAGGTGGAACTTCTAACTTCGTTTGCAAACCGTTGTCCCTAATCCATTCAGAACGCCGGATTCCTAGGATACCAGACTCCAAAATTTATTTCATATATAATTTTAAAAATTTTAACTAGCAACCATTAGAATGGCGAATTCTCTTGGGCTGCAATGTCTTGAACTGCAATTTCGCGCAAGAGTGCAAGCATATATTTCCGGGGTCCAATTTATCTCAAAAACTGTTAAAATTAAACAAGATTATCTTAACGATTTTAAACTCAAACTGAAACAATGACAACTAATTACTGGGTTGCCTGTGGCTACCCAGTCTAAAAATGCGTTGCGTCTCTCCGTATTTTCCTGCGTCAGAAAACGCTAAACGACTGTAGAAAGCATAAAAACGTTTGTTCGAGTTTTAAGTTTGGTTTGTGTTAAAATTTATGGTAGGGATTGAGCTGCATTTTTAGAAATAAATGGAACTGCAGGCCAATCAGTGTTTCGAAATTCTTGACCGGCTGCCGGTCATTTAGACCTGGCAGTTTCCTTTTTTTCCCCAGGGATTTTCCTCAGGGATTTTCTTCTGCTAGATTTCAATTTGACCGATTTGGTTAGATAGGAATAGGTTACTCAAAAATAGAAAAGTTTCACTATTCTATAAACTATTACTTTGAAGAAGAAGAAATAGAAAAGAAAAAAAAAAAAAAAAAAAAAAAAAGAAAAACTGAAAAAGGAGCAAAAGCGTGAGTAAGTATAATGTTTAGGTCACGCATCCAAGTGCTAACCCTCCTCAGACGAGCTTGACTCAGTATCTTGAACGATAACGATTTATCCACTCGACCACGTTTCCAGGAGAATAAGCATAACAATAGCCGTGAAAACAATGCACCGAATAGACTAGACTTTTTAACATCATATTTTCAACCGATTCCGTGCGTGGCAGAGATGCAAGGGATTAGCCGATATGGTCTGGGGGCCGGCTGGTCTCTCCCCTGATGCTTCGGCTAGAACATTTTCTTGCGTAATTCGTACACCCAAGGGCAGAAGGATTTAATCGCCGTCAGGTCCGAAGTCCATACGACGCCTCAGCTCTGCGGATGTCTCGGGGGTATGGCAAAGTGGAATCGTTTTTTTTTTTTTTAATTATTTCTTTTGGTGGGTTCGAATCCCATCTTATCCACATAAAATTTTTCTTTATTTTTTTAAATCCATTTTTTTGTGGACCTAAATCTTCAACAATAAGGCAATCTTTTTAGTGAAAAGGATGTATTCCTGCGTATTCGGTTGTTTATAAGCCTATATAAGTTCGATTTAGACATTATCAGACATATAAGCAATATATCGATCCGCCAAAAATAGAGCTATACTTTCCTATCTTTCCTGGCAAAGTTTGCTGACAAGGACATTTATTGCACTTGGATCTCTATATCATATCCCGCAAAGGACTAGTGGGTGGTGTCGTGCCTGCATTTTCTGACAAGGAAAATAAAGACCCACCCGAGTAAATAATATAATGACAAACAAAGGATGGTAAAAAGAAAAGAAGATTAATTGGTGATTCTGACTGAGAACATTTGGGTATTTGATCTTGTTGCCTCATGGTGCAAGATCAAGTTCACAAGTAGTGGCCTAAATATTAATTATTATTATTCAATTATTATGAAGTTATATAGAGAACACCTCTTAAGCTGGTATTAGAAACAATTAAGGACATTAAATCTCATGGAATTAACGTTTCACAGAAAAGAATGACTTCGTCTAACTCGTCAGCTGTACTAGGCCTCTGTGCATGATACAGGCAATCCTGTGAACGACTATAGGGCGTCACGTTTGAACAAGAAAATCTCGTCTTGAAGAAAAAGAAAGTATAATCTGAATAGAATTTCAGAAGACGTCCATTTTCTATAAGATTGACGCCTCATTTTAAATCTCTTTCAAGTTCTTCAATTTAAATCCGTCGGCCAACGTTGATGTTCATTGGTTGCGAACCACTCCTTCCACCCAAAAATGCTGGGTTGCCTGTGTCACGAGCGAGTCGTGGCAGCGCGCGCGGCCATTGGTTCATTACTCCGATTGGCTGAAATATGTTATATGACGTACATAATGGAAAGTACATTGGGCTTCCTGTACTTCAATTCCATTTCTCGCGCACCTCTTCATACTCGAATCTGATTGGCTAAGGCCTTCAGCTGTCTGATTATGACGCTCTTATACGAAGATAAAAAGAATGAAATTTGTCGCGATGCTCATTTTATCACAATCTTTCTTAGTGAAAGCTTTGTGATAGTTGTTAGCCTCTTATAGAGTTTTTGAAAGCCTTACACGAGAAAAAAATATTGTAAAAACATTAAATATAAAGACTAGCGCACAGAAGCACCAAGGACTGGTTGGAGCAGCTAGTTTACCGTCTTCGTGGGAGCGAAAGCTCTCACGAAAATTGCGAGAAATCAAGCCAATCAAAAACGACATTGCTGGTAAGTACGTATGCATTTCCATAGAGATTTCGCTTTCATTTTTTCAAATCATTCTTCCAATATGGTTTAAAATAGTCATTGTTTTCTTGTAGTTTTGGCATCATTTGTGAATATGATGGAACCAACAGCAGCAGTACCGCGCACAGCGAGGACTTTGACGGGGGAGTCGCGCGCTTCGTGCTGCAGTCACACACACAGATCATCTATCAGTGAAGAAAAAGATACAAGATCACAAAACAATTACTACCAACATTGTAAGTACATTTTCTTGGTTTTTCTTTTTATCTATTAATCATTTGTTTTGTTTTTCTTTTCTTTTCTCTTTTCTTTTTAATTTTATTTCATGAATGAATCGTTTGCGCTATAATACTAAATATTTAGCAATAATAAATATTAACTAAAAATTGCTTTTTAAAAACATTTGATTAAAGTTATAGCACCAAGTTGAAACGACTTCATGATGACACGTGAGTGTGGAGAAAAGTCGAGTAAACTTGTCGCCATAGACTTTATAATCAAATAATTAATATCATCTTATATATATCTTAGACTTTTTTAAAGTAATATATACAGTATGAGTGGCCGTGTTGTATCAGATATGCAACCACGAGAGGCGTAGCCGAGTGATTGTATATCTGATACAACACGGACACGAATACTGTATATGACTTATCAAACGTCTAGGTTAGTTCCTTTGTGTTTCACTAAAATTTTCAAAATTATAGGGAATTTGACCAAGAAAATCCAACTTAAAGTTTATGCAAATGAACACAGTTTTGTATCAGATTTACAACACTCTTCACGGTCGTGATTTCTGTTGCGTTTTTCGTCATGAATTATTAATGAGTTTGATAAAGTTTATTAGAGTATACACTATAAGTGTGTAACATAAATACCACTGAATAGAGCTAAATTATACTAGTTCTATTGTTTTCTATTGTTTAATTAGCACTATTTACTACTAAATACTGTAAAGTGTTGCACACTTTTAGTGTTTGTACTCTAGAACCTAGAAATTAGTATATTATTATTATTATTATTATTATTATTATTATTATCATCATCATCATAATAATAATACTTATTATTATTGTTATTATTTAGATTTTATTACACATTGTAAATCAATAATGTACTATTTTATTATTTGTAAACCAACAGCAGCAGTGCCGCGTACAGCGAGGACTTTGACGGGGGAGTCGCGCGCTTCGTGCTGCAGTCACACACACAGACCATCTATCAATAAAGAAAAAGATACAAGATCACAAAACAATTACTACCAACATCGTAAGTACATTGTCCTTAGTATTCTCTTTATAATTATGGTGGTAATTACGCGACGCAGAAAATTAAGGTAAAATTTGAAATGTTCTAATATTTGGAAGCCATTAACTGAATGCCTTATGTATTGCCCGTAAAACATGGCCGATGTCTTAGTTAATATGACCCAGTCATATGCATAGTAGACACGAAGAGATAACTAGCTAAAAACTAACGTGAGCTGCGTCGGTATTTCTAATGAAACAGTAATAAGGGTAAATTATACACCGTGAAAAGATGAAAAAACTCACTGACGTTTCGGACGCTAGTCCTTTGTCGGATAAAAGAGGGACGAAGGACGAATGACTAGCGTCCGAAACGTCAATAAGTTTTTTCATCTTTTCACGATGTATAATTTACCCTTTTATCATTATAGTAGACAAGGCCTGTTAATTAAACGTCACCGTAAAATAAAATTCCAGTTACGGTGCGGAATTGATTACATTCATTGAAATGATCGCGACATTATTGCTTTTCCAAAAAGGACCCAGTTGTACGAAGTATTGATAGCGATATCCACCCTTCGTACAACCGGGCCCAGAATGCTAGTATATACAAGGTCACGGTACGGTTCTCCGTACTTTAGGTATAGAAATTTGTAAGTGGTGACGTATTTCCTGGTCCAATACATGCAATCATCAGGGTTGGAATAACGGCTAACTTAACGGCTAACTCCTACCTGAGAATTAAGTATTGTAACTGTACTAGATTTTTATTCCAAAACCTGTCGGTAGTAGTACTCTGACCTTCGTCAGAGTAGATTAGGTAAGGTTAATACAACACTTAATTCTAAGATATGATATGCCTGATTACCAAATATTAAAGGTTAACTGTTAGTTTTGATTGATATTGGCCTCGCGTGACACACCAGACTTAATGTCCTTAATTGTTTCTAATACCAGCTGTCACACAGACTGAGACACCAAGCATTAACTATGAAGCCTCTAAATGCGAGGATCACCAAACAGACTCGGTCGACGCATCCGTGTACGAGAAGATGTCCAAATTATGGGGACGTTTCCTTGACGTGCCGCACGCCGTCTTGTTGTTCTTGGCTGGTGTGTTGGTGAAGATAACATTCTTACTCTTTGGAATTAGTTCTTTAAGAGAAGCGCCTGTAAAACCGGCGAGAAGACGCGTAAGAGAAAATTCTATGACAATTCCATCTCTAATCTGCGCTCAATCAGTGGTCCGGCCCTCGAACAGAACAGTTGCAACCCCGTCCATTGTAATTGCTCCTGCTAGAAGCCAGCGACTTTTGGTACCTCAGATCAGATCAACAGGCAATGTCTTTATGTCATCTCACATGCGCGTTCCATCAGTAATCAGGCTCAGCAACGAACCGACTGCAACCTTGTCCAAGGCAGTTGTTCCTGTTAAAAGCCAGCGAGCTGTGGTACCACAAATCAGACCAACATATAACAGACCTTTGAAAAACTTCATGTCATCTCAATTGAGCGCATCCTCAGTAATCAGGCTCAGCAACAGACCAACTGCTACCCCGTCCAAGGCAGTTGTTCCTGTGAAAAGCCAGCGACCTTTGATACCTCTAACGAGATCAACTTTCAAAAGGCATTTGAATGTCTTTACGTCATCTCGATTGCGCCCTCCATCAGTAATCCGGCTTAACGATAGAACAATTGCATCCCCGTCCAATGCAGTTATTCATGTTAAAAGCCAGAGATTTTTAGCGACTCAGAACAGATCAACAACATATAGGCCTTTGAATGTCTTCACGTCATCTCAATTGCTTAGCAACAGACCAATTGCATCCCCGTCCAATGCAGTTGCTCCTGTTATAAGCCAGCAAAGTCTGGTACCTCAGAACAGATCAACAATCAATGTCATGTCATCTTACATGCACGCTTCATCAGTAATGAGGATCAGCAACAGAGCAATTGCAACCCCGTCCAATGCAGTTGTTCCTGTGAAAAGCCAACGACCTACGGTACTTCATCGCAATTCAGTTATCAACTGGGCCATCACATCTTCAAAACCAAGAAACGAGAGTTTCCAAGATGAAAGCCGCATTGAAGTTCCTATCAGTTTTACCATCCCTTTACAGGAATCCAAGCCTCTCAGGTTTCATACGTATGAGTTGATGAAGCAAGAACAGAATGTAACAGAGACATGTCAGCGACTTTCAAAGTATGCTGTCAAGGCTGTAAAGGAGCTTGATTTGTTGTCACCATTGGCACCGAAAGCTGTCACGATTATTCAGAATTCACCTGTGCCAAAAAACAATATTTCTGAGGGCAGCTACTTCTCCTACAAAGAACAAACTGTTCCAACTATTTTAGAAATTAAAAATGTCAAGTTCACTCTGACTCTTCCTCTGGCCGGATTATGCGAGGTCAGTGCTCGTTTGTGTGTGGTGTTCAGACCAGAATGTATCGTCCAAGTGCATTGTTCTATTACAAACTTTGAGTTCATTGTAACGATCATGAGAGAGATTGGTCTACCATTGCCATCCAGATCATCTGATATCCTCATGTGTCATGACTCTTCAATCCTGCCTGGAGAGAGACCAGTTCCATTAAAGTCTGTTTCTTTATTGCCAACTCAGAGGTTTAAGGAAGCGGTACACAAATTCCCTAATGAGATGACTGTGCCGCAATCGAAAGAAGATCAAGACGTTGGACTAAAGGTCCATTCACTTGCTTCGTCAGAGCGTAAGACAGAGGTCGCGACGAAAAACGAATGCGTTATCCAACCAGCCGATGGAAGAACACTTGAAATTTCTCAGAAACGAACTGATGGCGTAGACTCATCGCGAAGCCCATTGAGTCCAACAGATATAAAGAAGCTTGAAGATGCCTTTGCTAGACTTCATGGACGGAAGAAAAGTTGCGCAAGGCCTTCAGCTTCGTTTCGACGCACACCACTAAGACCACAGCCGTTAGCAAATGGACAATCTGGCAGGCCTTCCTTTTTAGGAAACCAGCTACTTTACTATAAGAAAGCACAAGAACTGCGCAAGTTAGTGGCTCGGAAAGGTCACAATGAAGTGGGGACGGGACACTCGTTGGCTTTTCAGAACACGTATAATCGATTGCATTGCGCAAATAGATCCACCAAAACAACACACGAAAACATCCCTTGCAATCAAGTTTTTCGAGAAACATCAAGAGAATTTCTTCAGTACAGAAAAACGGCTGCTGGCAGGCGGACTATTGACACACAAAGAACAAGTAGAAGAAGGATAAAGGAGAATGCGGCAGTAAGGGATTCGAAAGGAGTCTTATTGCCACCGCTATCTTCTAGACACCAAGAATCAGCTAGACCATTTGCGGCTTCATTCAGGAAACTAGACGCTTGTACACCTTGTTCTTCATGTTCAGTGTCCTCAATAGAATCTGAGACCACACAAGATGCAAATGTGCATGACGCTGACAGCAGTACATTGTTAAATATGAATGACTTGCCAATAGAAAGGAAATCTCCTTGTGATAGTGATAAAGAGAAACAAAACGAATCCCCTTTTAAGGAAGTAAAACCAGCTCCAGTCAAACCGCAGCAGTCGTGTGACCTACAGAGCTTTCTCGAAGTCCAGGAAAAGACAAATTCTCTCGAAAGTGAGAAAACTATCGATGAGTTGAGGACAGTTGCGTTAGAGCCCAAGGATGAGCAAGGTACATCAACGATCGATGTAGAGGAAGATGACAAGCTTTTCCAGCAAACAAAGGATGAAACATCAGTTTCTGGACTTCAGGCCTCCCTTGAAGGGTTAGCTGCGGCTTTGAGAAGGGCATCGAGTCGAGCTCAGTGTGCTGCCTTCTCGTTTGCGGAGACAGAGGAAGAACATGATAAAACGCTTACTCTTGTGACTGGTCAGAAGATTATAGAAACTCACCGCAGACGTAAGACCGCGCAAGAAGAAAAAGAGGATAGACTTTCTCAAAGTTGCGGAGTAAGCTGCGTCAGCACTTCAGCAGTGAAGTCAAAACAACAGTCAACACCATCATCTGACATTCAGACTGCAGCTTTAGAAAGCGGAGTCAGCTGCGTCAAAACTTCAGTCGAGTCAAAACAACAGTCAACACCATCATCTGACATTCAGGCTGCAGCTTTAGAAAGCGTAAGTTCCAAGAATTTGTCTCCAGCTTTCTCCGTCTCATCGTCGGAGAATTCGAAGGAGAAAGAGCAAAGTGTGTCAAATGACAAAGGGACGGGGCATGCGCACTCTGTGTCTTCAGGAAATAACTCCGCTTCCAAACCAAAATTAAATGCAAGGGACAGGAATGAGGACAGATTTACTCAATTCTGCAAAGAATACTTTAGGAGGTCAGGTAACTCCAAGACAGTACTGGCTCCGCCATCCTTTGGTTTAATTATATCAGTAAACCGATTGTTTTTGGCGAACAGAAGAGCATCCCTACTGAAGGAGAAGAAGACTACAGGACGTAAACGTTCGTCTAAACGACGAAAACGTCAAAAACATAACAAGAAAATCCACAGGAAACATCTAAAAACTTCTCAATCGGCTTACGATTTGCCAGAGCAAAACAAATCAAAAGATGTCTCCCTTGAGAAAGTGTCTGGTAAGAACGATAATAAGGACGAAAGACTGCAGGAAGACGCCGCCAAGGAAAGTAAGACAAATGAAGGTGACAGGAGGTTTTCATTGGAAGAAGCTGAAAAAGCTTTGGAAGTGGCAAGTGATATTTTACAGACGGCGAATTCATTAATTCAAATACAAATTACAACTTTGACATCGAAAGAAAACACAAAGGAGCTAGAGCAGCCGGAAAACCATGTCAAGCCCGTCGATAACGTAATTGACGAGCCAGTCACTGCTTCTAAAACTAGCTCTCAGACGCTGGTCGAAGTTGGGAAAAACTTAAGAAACATTCAGTTGTCAGACGCAGTTATCCCAATACGACCTGCGTTACCCAAAGAATATGGAGGCAAGTGTTTAAAGGACGTTGAATGTGTGGACTCAAGGTATGAGCCTCCATCGATAAAAGAAATCAAGGAAGCAGCCACGAATATTAGAAATATGTTTTCCTGCCTATTCGTACCAGGTGCCCAAGATGGCGAGTCAATTCACTCAGTTGCCCAGGTACCACAAACAACTCAGGCCGGATATCAGGAATGTCAAACAGAGACACCACAGAATACCAATATAATGCTTCCATTGCCGCAGAACAACGACCAAGCGAATTCGCAGTACCGACCGGAAGCACCACCAAATGATATGGACGCAATGCATCCACTGGCTCAGAACACTGACCAAACTGACTTCGTATATGGACCGGAAGTACCACAGAAAATCGATATGCTTCCACTTGTTCAGGAAGCCGACCAAGTCTGCTCCGTATACCAACCAGAAACAGGACAGAATATCAACACAGTGTTTGCATTGGCCGAGGTATTCGACCAAGGCAAGTCAGTACCTGGACCGGAAGAAGGACATAACGTCAATACTGTATTGCGATTGGCAGAAGACACTAACCAAGTGAGCTCTGTGTCCCAAGCAGAAGGAGGTCCGGATGTAAACGCAATGCTTTCTTTAACATCAATAACAGACGTTCAGGATAATGACCCAGTTGGTATGCTTCAAGAGTCACCCCCCACACCAGTTCTGGAAAGCGAAAGCAAGCCATCAAATTACCAGATCCAGAGTGGCAGCGGCCATGATGACTCGATTTTTGAGCTTCAAAATGGTGTGGGGCACTCATTAACCCAACATATTATGCCAGTCACTCAAGAACCAGTGTTACAAATGGATTCCTGCATTGATTCAAAGACTCAGGGATCATCAGTGATAGATGAAGCCAATTGCATGGAATGTCACGTCGCGCCAGTTGGCGAAATCTTTGCAAGGGATTCAGTCGTGCAAGACATGGAAATATCAGGAGAATTCAATATAAGACAGTCTCAGTCAGGACTAACGTTTCACGTATCAGGAGATGTAAACACTAGTGATAAAAGACTGTTAGAAAGAATCCAAGTATCTGGCAACGTTGATGTACAACAGCTTCCTTCAGCTGAAGGGCTAAAAATATCAACGAATCTAAGTATAATTCCTTAATTTTTTGGAGAACAAAGTACTCTCGTCCCAAATGAAGTGCTGGCGTTTGAAGAGGAGCACAGGAAGGTACAGTTAGAAGACGAAGTGGCTGCTAGCACCATCAAGCTATCAGTAGATGAAGGCTTACAGCAAGAAAAGACCCTCTGTGTAAACCAGGTGCCATTTGTACACGAGTCAAATGAGACACAGTATATAAACTCGGCCGTGGCACGACCTCAAGAAGTAAAGTCTCAAGATCAGGAAAATTCATTGTCGGGAAGCACAGATGTAGGAACGTCAGTGCCTAATGGAGACATTTATTTAGGCATGCGCAAAAGATGTGAAGAGATCCAAGCAAATGAAGTTGACGCTGCAATAAATGCAATTTGGGCATCGAAACAAAGCGGGTTAACTTATACAGAGGTGCATCACGGAGTAGAACAATTGCAAGCAAGACAGCAGTCACCAGTAGAAGTTACAACTGAAGTTACTGCTACTGATGTAGTGTCATCGCCAGCAAGTGAGTATAATGTACACATACCGTCACCTTTGTCAGGAGAATTATTTTTGGAGAATAGGAAACAAATGCCGGCCTCGGCATCAAGTGTGTCTGTTCAAGGAACCGCTGACGTACCACTTCAAGTATCGAACACAGAGCACCAGACTTGTGAATACAAATTTTATGATCTTCCAAGAACTGTATCACTGGCTAAGGAAGATATTTCGACGAAGTTCTCTGCATTACAAGAGTCATGTGACACCACTGAACTGACTCAGGAATTACCTGTAGTGGCGTCCATCGCAGATAAGTCCAGAGAGTCGTTATTGCGCATCTACACGCCACATGGCCTTTCGCATGAAGTAGACAAAGTTGTCATGTCCCGGGCTGCAGACCTTATCGAAAGAGGCATCTTTGTTCTCTCAGATTCTGGGACAGTAGATGCTATTGTCCACCCAAGTCGCGTCTCAAGAGAAGAAGGAAGTCCTGAAAAGTGTACGTTTTCCAGCAACTTTGACCATCATGCTGTATTGCCAGCACAAATTCAGGAAAAGATCATAAAAAGTGCCCAAAATGAAGGGCTTAGAAATAGGGTCATTAATACACAAATTAGGACGCCTGTATTCTCAGTGGCTAGTGATATACCTTTGCGTGGACAAATCATAGAAGACTGTGATGGCGATCAAATAATGTTAGATTAATCTCAAGTAAATTTATCTGATTCCCACCATCAGATGGCTACCTATCTGCTGTACCAACCTTGTATTTCTAATGCTCTTACACCCCAGATGGCTTCATATTACCATTATCAGTCTCAAAGGAATATTGATATTGATATTGATATGATGAGTGATGGACAAGAGTCTCTTATGGACACTGCTAGCGGCAGTAACTCACAGACAAGCTTGATGGAATGCGAAGATTGCACTAAACAAGCTTCAGAGCAGTTTTGCTATTTCAGTGAAGAGATCCAGTGCCAGCCACCTTCACTTGCAAGCCCATCCACCAGTCAGGTGCTAGGAAAACCCAAAGCTACACTGTTGTCACGTATTGATGGAAGCAACGAGGGTGGAACGCTGGCAATGTTTGGTCTCGAGAATATAGTTCAAAACCCACCCGAGAAACAAACTCAGCCTGCCCTTCCTACAGAAGGAAACCAATTCCCATGGGTTGGTGGAAATGTTCATCCCTTTGAACCTACAGTTGCTACTGGATGCAGCGAACAGCCATCGTTTTTCAACCAACCTTCCAGTGTAAGACAGCCAGGTCCTCTTGATGCTAAGGAAACACAAGCTCTGCCGTCAAGTAGCAGCAAAGTCCAGGCAAATGACAGTCAAGTTAGGGTTTTAGGAAGTCATTCTCCGACAAACCAAGGCATTTGCGCTGTCCAAGATGCAGTGTTTACTGGAGTTACCCAATCTGTCGAGAGACATGAAAACACCGAGGCTTCAGCAGAAGCAGATGCGTCTGGTTGCCCTTACCCGCCGGAACTTGAGGATAAAGAAATCACACCTAGTAACAGTGATGTTACAGTTTTACCCCAACCTACTGAAGGAACGCAAGAGAGCGAAGGGCTTTCTCCCGTAGCTCCCAGCATATTGGATCTTCGTGCATCAATAGATAGTGAAAAGTTTTCACATGAATCCCCTCCAGTTGCTGAAAACCTGGAATACCTTGAAGACCACTTTGCGTCTAATAAAGAGTCAAGCAATTCAGTTAATGCATTAGCCGCTGAGGGTAGAAGTGACAAGACTGCGAGCTTGAATGAACGGCTCTCGGGAGATGATGCTGCACATTTGAATGAAGGGTTTGAAAAGAAGTTCAGTTGTAGCATTGAAACTGCTCTCCCACTTACCAAATCTATCACTAATGAAACGGAGATTGATACTCTTGCAAGTTTATTGGAAGTTAAGAAGACAGACCGTTATCATGACGAACCATCAAGAATCAATAGTCCCGGAAAATTACTTCTTGAGAACTCAGCACGCTTGGAGGATGAGACTCGTTTAGCTGTTTGCCAGCCTTTGCAGTATTCAGTCGCATCAAACAAGGACAAGCCTTTACCGAAAACATCCTCAGACGAGAAGTATTCCATATCGTTAGATGAGAACCAAGTTGAAACCATCTATGAGCAGCCTTCAGCTCCTTCGAGAGCTTTGCGTCAGGCCAATGAAGAAGGTACGAGTGTAGTGAGTAACAGAAGGAAGGTCATTGTACCTAGGAAAAGAGCGCCAAACTGTTCAGCTGAAAGGAAAGTCATTTTACTTTGTGATATTTTTGGTGAAGACAGACGGCCTGGTAAGTAGGATATATTATACTGTAAAGACATGTTACCAACATGTTCATAACTAAGTGATGGCGCGCGCAAGTTCAATTCACTTTACATTTTTGGCATTTCTCTGCCGTCAATCATAATTCGGTAGTCACGCCTCATAAAAAACGATCCCCATTCCCCGCGAACGGCGGATATGTTGATTTTTCTGTTGTTGTCCTGTTTATTTATTCTTTTTTTCCCCATGCAGTTTCTCGTTCTCATACTTCGTCCTCGCTTCCCCGTTGCCTCTTTTTTGTTTTGCAGCTTCTGACGCACGCTATTCTTCTCTGTTGTTTTTATTGTTGTGTTGTGTTTATTTTGTCTGATTGTTGATTTTTCTCTTTGTTTGTTTTGTATATTACGTATTAGAGTGAAGGCATTTAACCCGTGAAATACTTTTTTTTGTCAACGTGTAATAGTCAAATAGACACAAGAGAAAACAATGGAATTAGGGTCTACTAAAGTGTATTAGTGAAATAATCATTTCACGGGTTTAGTGATTCCACTCTAGTTTTGTTTTCAATTATTTTGTTTGTAAGTGGTGTTTTGTGTTGTGTCATGTGTCTGTCTTGTTTTGTTTTGTCGTGTTTGTTGTCCAGTTTAGGCTTAGTTGTTATCAATTTATTTTCGCGCTCGTAAAGCAATTTTATTTATTTTTTGGTTGCAAGTAACCTTTTTGATCATTGTTCTCTTTTTTCTCTCTTAATCCAGGACTCCAGCCTACAAGACTTTCCGGGATGAAACGCCTAAGAGAAGCCACTAACGATGCTATTAGCGAGGCAGAATCATCTACACAGATAAAGAAAAGACGACAAGTACATTTTAGTGACGAAGTGCAAGTGTGTGAAGACACGCTACATAACCAATTCCATTCAGGTTCCTTCAACTTCGTCACTAAACCTGCTCTTCCACGGAAATCGATTCTAAAGAATTTTAAAACAAGAATGACTTGCAAAGGATAAGGCATTTAGAAAACATTATCTAGTGATAGTCGATTGACATTTAAAATTACTAATATTTATATCAGTCGAATATTGATGTTGATATTTATATAATATTTATGTAATTGTGTGAATTTATGCATATGAAGATACACATACTTAATTTTTCCTGATTGTATAGCCATTAATACTCCATATTTCTCAAAACTCTAACAAAAATTTTTGCAAAGTCATCTGGTTTTTTTTTTTCAAATTCAAAACTTTAATGAAAATCCTGATTGACAGATCGATCTTTGCCGATTTTGTATTTATAATACGCAGTATGCTACAGTAAAGTTTTATAATATTTTTAAATCAATGTGTGTATTTTTAAGTTATTATAGAACAATTTCAAAAATCGTGTCGCGGTTCCATGTAAGGTTTATTTAAAAAAGCCAAGACCGAAGGGTTTTCTGGGTAGTTTATCCTGGGCATTTGGAAAGTGTTTGCATACAGACGACACATGCTGAAAAAGTGAGAAAATATTTCGGTTAAAGTGACTTGAGTCTGTGTTTGATAGCCGCAAAACTTGAATATAAGTAATATTCGCTCCATTAACTGTTTACCTAGATCACCCTCCGTTAGTCTGAGCTTCTTTAATTAGCTCAACTTTTTGAGCCCGACAACGATTTTGGTAAATAAATAAATTCGGTGTATCCAGGGAATACTACATACCTATGCCTCTGACCTCCATTCTAACTGGCGGTAGAGCAGCATTTATAGAAATAACATTTCTCCATAAACAATGGATTTCGAAGGTAGTACCCAGAGGAGGAGTGACGTCTATCCCATAGTGCTTTGCAAAGCGAGATTTTCAATATGGCGGCAAGTTGTCACTTTGACAAACAACGAACCCGAACGACAGAAAGAATTCAAGCCTAATTTTTTCAAAAAGTGTAGTCACTTAAAGATCTTCAGTTGCTTATTGAAAAAAGCGAAAAAAGTGGAGGTCAACAACGTGGGTAATTCCAATTATTCGCATCGGATTTTGTTCCAAATATACGTACTTTTTGAGTGGAAAGTGAAGGGTTTCAACGATCAAAAAGCCTAGAGTAATCTAAACGACGGATCTTAAGTTTATCTAGCATTTTAAGTTATAAAATTTATTTGACGCTATGCAAATAAGCTTCAAGCTGAATTCTAGAAGCAAAATCGTACGCAATTCGGCACCTCAAAATACATTCCTTGTCGTTATAGATATGTCGAGAATTCGGTGTAATTCGGTGGCGTGGACAGTATTTTTATTTCTCACACTGAAAGATCAATATTCAAAGCTTTGAATGCAATGAGGAAATAGGGGGTCACTGACGTACAAATAGACTAGCTACAAGCGCCTAAATTTGCATTTTCCGATCCAAAATTGGGTTCTATTACTTTATACATTCCCTTGAAACTTGTGAAATTGTCTTTGTAATCTCCAGGGACCCTAAAACCTATTTTGAATTGATTTTGGAACTAAAAAGGTCAAAATATTTTTTTCGTTCATTCATTTTTACAAAATCGTATATTTGTCAATTTTGAAACAAAACCGACCAGGTCAGGCAATAAAAATCTTAGCATGTTTCGAAAAACGCCCAATTTTACCTAAGAATTTGCATGAAATTACGAAACATTTTGTCAGATTATAAAAAGTTAGTCAAAGTTAGATATTCTTTGGGAAAATTTTCAAAACCACGCTAATAAATGGTAAAAAACGAGATGCGCGAAATGGATGCGCAGTAGTAAAGTTCCGGAAATACCTTAATACTTACTCTATTTTCAAGTATCCATAGCTACTAAAAGTCAAGATAAATTAACCATATCATCTCAGTTCCTGCTGACTATCAATCCAATGATATAATTTAATTTCACTGCAATTCTCGGTAAAACTCAAAGAAGGAGATAGATTAAATCGTTAGTTAGTAATAATGCATGTTTGTACAAGGAAAGCCTGAGTGACGAAAGTCGGGTCGTTTTGCCTGATTAACTAGAACTCGCAATAACATTACTGGTTGGTCTATATGAAAAGAAAAGATTAGATCAACTTTCTGGCCACAAATAAAGCTTAATTACGTCAACTATTATCCTACCATCGCGGGGAAAAAATCATTATTAAACCACTACATGAGACCGTTTTTGGGGCAACAACGGTATTTTTCGTTTATGAAGCGCTGCTGAAAATGATATGGCATTCTATCGGATTTAAACCTAAATTGTAGCGTATTAGTTAGTTCAAAAGAACGCTTCCAAATTGTCTCTAATCCTTTCCTGTGGTTTAGGTATTTATTTTTTAGCCTCGTGTAGGAAAAGCTAAACAGAATAAGTGGGAAACAAGAGGATTAGGAAGGATGAAAGTCAGAGGAAAAAATCATTGTTGAAAAGGAGAAAAAGATAGGGAAAGTGAAAGCGAGGCTAGTGCCAGTCTTCCTCGGTGGGCAATAAGAAAAATGGCGGACGGATAAAGCATTTGGTCAAAAGATATTTTGCCTCAATCGGCTTTTTTATTACTTCCTGAGGCTTCTATCATGGCGGAAAACAAAGAGGGAGACGTCTTGACGACTCCGCTTTTGAAAAAGCGTGAGGACGTAGAGATGAGCTCTGTTAACTCGATGCCATCGATCGCCATCGTTCCTTCACGTCCAAGCAAAACCCACCATCACTTAATGGAACGAGAAACTTCAGAAAACTCTTCTGTTTCGCTACACCAGGTAAGCTAATAATATCCTTTCAGATAGCAGCCGACACCTCTTCTTTTTCTCCTTGTTCTTTCAGCTAGTGAATTTTTCAGAAAGTAAATTTAAGTCAGTTCAACACGTCAACCTAAAATATTCATTTTCTACGTGAGTTTATTCTTCGAATGAATAACTTGTGTTGTTCTTCTTGAATTTCACAACAAGGAGATTAAGAATACAATTCAATGTTATACCTGCAACTCAAATTTAGTACTCTACGAGCAGAATGAAATTTACTTTTTTAAAAATTTACTACTATTGTTTAATTTCTATCTTGTATTGGACCACGTAAACCTTTTAATAAATATATTTAATAAATATAACCTTGATGAAATATTCAAAATAACTTCGTTGATTTTTATCGTGGATTTACTTAGTCAAGAAAAGAAAATATAGAAATGTTGGATCTCTCAAAAACAATTAAATATTATCGGGAATAAGGGAATAAATTGTTAAATTATTTTAATACGAAAAATGAGTTCTCGGGTTAAATTTTTAAACATAAATTGAAATTAAAATCTAGAAATGCTAGTGCAAAATATCATACTCTGTTGAATATTATAAATATTATTCAATTCAATTCTATATGGAGTATTTTCTGTTTTCAAATCTTTCTAATATTAATTTATTTGATGTCTCAAAAACTTCCACTCTATCAGTACAATCTTGAATATATATTTCCTCTCTTTTTACTGCAATCCCCACTCACTTGCAACCAACTGAAACCTAAATCACAAACAAAATATTGAGTGTTGGTGGATGTCAATCAAAAGGGTTTCTTAAACATGTCTAAGGATTCCGACTCCGAATTTCAAACACAAAGCTAAAGGTATTGATTTATCTGATCTTGAAGAAGCTCAAATCATAGTCAATACTG
The DNA here is from genome assembly GCF_029948245.1 of Actinia tenebrosa. Classification (NCBI taxonomy): domain Eukaryota; kingdom Metazoa; phylum Cnidaria; class Anthozoa; order Actiniaria; family Actiniidae; genus Actinia; species Actinia tenebrosa. Next base: position 7,303,119 of record NW_028292582.1, on the reverse strand, counting down.
ATAGCTTTGCAGTCAAGCCATTGAGATTTGGAGCCGGAATCCTGTGAAATTTTTGAGAAAATATATCCAGAGCGAGAAATTCACAGGATGAGATAAGAGCAACAGTTTTTGTACGTGCACACGTGTTCACATGAGTATTAACGCCAGCCCTGGTGTAGAAACCAATAGAAACGATAGAAACCCTTTTGATTGACGTCCACCCAAACTCAATTTTTTGTTTGTGAAAGGTCTAGTTGGTCGCGTGTGACTGGGAATCGCAGTTATGTCATATCAAGGTTTTGCCTCCAGAGTATAATTCACATAATTTAAATTCTAATCATTTTTGTAGTGGGTGCACAAATAAACTGATGAACACTGGTTTCTAATTTGGTGATCTTAATTAACCCCTCACATTAATCAATCACCGCTACATTCTCGTTTAATCCCAAGTTTTGTTCTCACTAGCAAAAATTGTAAAGTCTCTTGCGATTGATAATGGTGAATAACAAATGTTACTTGATGCAAACTTTTCAGTCCTTCAATTTCTGTACTGTAGTCATACTCAAAAAACTTAGCTAGTTAGATTTTTGTCTTAATCTCTATTAAAAATGAAATTTTGCAAGTTTACGAGCATTAATTTTATGCCCTGCAATTATCAACTTAAGTTTTTATTTTTAAATTTATGGCCATTTTCACAAAACTGAGTGTGTTATAAAAGATCTTTCCACTCTCCTAGTTCTTAGTGTCAGGGGCTCATAATTCTATATTCTATGGGCTTGCCCTGTGTTTTTTATCAGTTATAAGAAATAGTTTTATTGAATAGCTGTTATTACAGTTGATCCCTCAATGCCACATTCTTTTGTTTTCAGAATCATACGAGTGAGATTATGGGGCTGATACAATGCTTGTTGTCTCATTTGCATCTCATTTGCATGCATTTTATGCATTTATGCTATCTGCTATTAGATTATAATACATTTTATCCTCTATTTCACTTCAGATTGACTGAAAACCCTCAGCCAATCTGTTTGGATCATGTGAACTTGAGATAATAAATGTATTAGTCATAGGTTTTTGAGACTAGGGCAAGTTTTCAATTTTTATCTAATTGGCAAAAAAATAAAGTCATTTGAGAGAGCATCTCAGGATTAGTAAGTCGCTGCTTGAAAGTGTGATCCCCAGTCAACTCACATGATTGATAGTAAGCAACACCAAAAGATATCTAGTAAAAAGAAAACGATTTCACTACAAAGTGTCATGTACTCCATTAGATCAATGTTTTTGAATCATATAAATTGTAAGAAATAATGCATAAATGGCAAAAGCAAAAGTTTTTGTTTTGAGCAGGATGTTCCCAAGACTGCTATGTCAGCTTATGTGGGTGAACTATATAAAATTGTGGTTCATTAGAGATTAGCAAATTTAAGAGAAAGATTTTGTGACTGTCATATGGAAAAGGCCTATTTATTCAACATTTATTAATTTCATAATTTGCTTGAAGAGGCAAGTAAATAGCCAATGAATGGAGGCTTCGGGGAAGCAACAATATGATTGGAATGTGTAGGTCCAGAAATTATCTATTCTCTCCCCCCCCCCCACCCCCACTGCTCCCAGAAATTCCAATTTTCTTCCATACAAAGTATGTAATTTTGTTCTTTCTCTGGCCCCCCACCCCACCCTCAGAATTTCCAAGTTCCTCTGTGGGGGTGGGGGGATAATTTCTGGAACTATGCAATTATTCTTATGTTTCTCTGGAGCATCAACTTGGATTTTTGTTTTGCTCAATCACAACCAGAATGTTGAAAATTGGCTATTTACTGCTATTCAAGAGAATATTTTCTTGCTGCTATGTTAATAAGCATGTGAACTCAGTAGTTACAAGCTGCATGCTAAAATGTGGTTTTTTGCTGCCGTCAATCAAAAATAATCAGTCGGTACCTTTGCTATTTTTGACGGGCAACAGCAAAAAATCAAATTCCAAATCGCAACAACAGAGGTTGCATGTTTATAAAAATAGAAGTAACTTGGTTTTTGGTTTCTTGTCTCAGGCAGCAAGAGATGGTAAAATAGATTTAGTAAAAAGACGGCTGGAACAGCTTGGTAAAGGACACAAGAAGATCAACCAGCAAGACACGTATAACACAACACCGTTACACTATGCTGTCAGGTACAACCATGTTGAAGTGGTGAAGCTGTTGCTGGAGTATGGAGCAGGTAAAATCATTGTTATCTTGAATCAAGAGAACACGAACTAAGAGCAGGAATCTCTGGTATTCATGCTTGTAACCATATTTTTAGAATCACATTTGCCATCGTTTGTTTTTTCTGCACGCGCATACTGCGCGCGCTCTACGCTGTTTGCTCATGTTTTTTTTTTTGAAAATACAAGAACGCATTAGTATGGTTAGCAGCGATTATACTCTGGAACAGGGCAGTTTATCGAGAGAGCATAAATGAGAGAGGGAAACTTCTTAATAACGCTCGCGCAATGTAGATTCCCAATGTACCCTACTCCCGTGCGTCATCAACTTGCGCGCGCGCGTACTCTCCGTTTCGTTTTTAGTGATCCATCTGGAACTCGGAATTTTTTTCTGAGTTTCAGCTCTCCGAACACATATCCTTCAGACTGAAAGACTCACCATTAGAGACCTTTAGCAAGACGTTCTCGCTAGCCCGGCAAACCTCAAACTGCAGATCGACGTCAAACGTTTTCCATCAAACTTTCGTCATTTATCAAGGCGTTAAAACGAAGTCGGAAGAGTGGACATTTAAATTTCGTTGATGCCGCGTGTTTCTCCGTGTTTGCGCGCCTGATTCCTAGCGGTTAGTGGGAAACACGATGCTAGATGTCTCTATTTTTTCAAAACTTATAGATATCGAGGCCAAAGGTGAGGATGAAGCAACACCACTCCACTACGCCGCGAGATTCTGTTTCGCTGCAAAGCACAGCTCCCGTGGAACACCGCGCACGTCACGTCGGACTAAAGACGCCTTACCTAAACCATCCGCCAGCACGAACGATCTGGTTGGTATCACGTTAAAAAAGGACGAGAAAGAAGAATGTGGTAGTAGCAGCAGTCTCAGCAAAGCTACAGGAAAGGAACGGTTGTTTGGGAACTTCACGAAGAAACGCGAGTCATTGTTAGGCAGTAGGCTCTTTAAGGATTTCCAAATAGGAGAGAAGAAAACTACTAATGTGAAGGACAATTCAGCAGTGAATTCAACGCAGAAGAATGGTTCTCAGGATACGATGATAGGGTTTTTGATCTCGCAAAAAGCTAAAGTTAACGCTAAGGATAGTTATGGTTCCACCCCGCTACATTATGCTGTTGCAAAGAAGAATATTGAAGCTGTAAAGGAATTGCTCAAACAGCCGTCTATTGATATTGAGGTAAGGATTGTCGTCCAACTTGGCTGACACTTTTATTCTGCTTACACTTATATTTGGCGGGAAAATGGTACATTGCTCCCCCCTATTATCGAGGCCTCTCTACACCCCTGCCCTTAGAAATGATTCTAAACTGCCTATAGTGAACTTGTCATCCAACACGGCCGCCACTTTAACTATTTTCATCGGTATTTTGAAGGCAAAAGACAAGACAAAAATGACTCCACTCCACGCAGCAGCAAGCCACGGTACAGTCGTTGTCACTAAATGTCTCATCGAGGCTTCGGCAAATCTTCGGAGTTTAGACGAAGAGCAGATGACTCCACTCCACTTTGCATGTGTGGAAGGCCATCTTGATATCGCTAAACTCCTTTTTGAAGCTGGTAAGTTTGCTTATGAACTTATTGTGACAAATCGAGAAATGTCAAAACTTTTTAGAACTATGATCAAAAACGCTACCCAACTCCGACAAGCGTTACAAGTAACGCAAGATTTGCGTTACTTTTGGCTAAGTTTACAGAGTCTCTGAAATTGATATTTTTAGAAATTAATTGTACGTAATAGAGTGTATGTCACCTTGGTGAAATCTTTTTCTCTAAATTATACAAAAAATTTTGAGATACTCGTCAAAATACAGGAGTACTTTCGAGTACTTTCAGGTTCAGTACAGATCCTACAACTGACTACGTATATATTTGTATTTGCCAAATTAGTCGACATGTTTTCGTCGAATGCTAAAGCAACACCTTATGCTGCGTTCATAATGTATGGCGGGGGAGGGGGGGGGGGCAGTTGAAATTGAGGGGGAATGGGGAAAATTTTGGTAGGAAAAAGGGGGGATGGGCAAATTTTTATCAGAAAATTTTTTGCATGACTTTAGGGGGGGTGTTAAGAATTATTCTGGACATTTCAAATTTTCATCTACCCCCCCCCCCCCTCCCCCTCTGCAATACATTATGAACGCAGCCTTAGCATTAGTATTAGTAGTAGCAGAAGTATCATTAGAAAAAGATGCACACAAACCGGTTGAAACCAAAGAGAGCAATAGTAAGCTCGAAAAGGCACTTGGGATAGTGCGACGACTAAAACCGAGAACCATACAAATTGTATAATAAAAACAATACATTCCAACTTTGGGTAATGGAGCCAAACAGAAAACGATAGACATATTTTGTTATTCCCATGAGAAAATGAAAAAAATCTAGTTGTTTACACGCAACATCATTCTCAGGCCAGGTTTTTGATTGGCCCGACATTAACTTGGCGTTGTTTTCGAAATCATTCTACAGTACATCGATCCCGCATTCATTCTTCTACCTCCCTTGTTACCTGAAAATTGTAAATGTATTTCTTAGAATCAATGCATTCTTAATGTACATTACGAAAAAAAAATCGATAACTGTACTAAGAAATCTTAAGAATTCGAGGTTGTTGGTCGGACATTCTGTATTCCATTGGGAAAGCTACCCATTGTTTGGGTGGACACTCACTGTCTAGGTGGCCCCAGTTGCAGTAGAGGCACTGTACAAGCTCTAATCTGTTTTTAGCTGAGCTTGAAGGTGGATGGTCTACCGTATCCAAGATGGTTACAGACCAGGATAGAGAAGAAGAGACGCCGTTACATTTAGCGGTAGAAGGACGCAATCCTGAGCTGGCAAAGCTTTGCCTCGACAAGGGAGCCAACGTTAACGCAGTCAAGGTACAACTTGGTAGATCTTCTTAAATTGGGTACAATAGCGTAGGGAGGGGGCACGGGTAGGGGCACGTGCCTCTCCAAAAGTTTGCTTTCGGCACCAAGATTTGATTAAGTTATGCGGGATTCCTGTGTATTTGGCGGGAAAAGGTCCCCCCATAATTGAGACGTCGCGACGCCCCTGGTCTGGTATCCACTGCTTTTAAGCTTCATATCTTTCCTCATTTCAGTCCACTGGTCAACGAGCCGTGTGAAATTTAAAAAAAGAAACTGTAAGAGTATATACCTGCTTAATAATCAAGCCAGGCACCGTAGAGAAATTTTACAGTCATAATATATTTCATAAATTAAAAAAAGGCACTTTCTCCCCTAATTTTGACCTTTCATTTTATCTAATTTTAATTGGGCTCCCTATGGTAGAAGCCGACAGTAGCTATGGCGGGAAATTGGCGGGAAAGGCGGACGCGCGCGTCACTGAATATGAAGTATTACGCCCTCAAGGACTTTATTGCTCTACTGCCTATCATGAAGTTAGCTGACTCGCTCAGTAATTTTAGAGCACATTTTAGATTTTTCCTATTTTTTTTATTTTTATACTTTTAGATGTTGTATATATATACTTTTTCAATTGACTTGTACTTTTATCGCTACTTTTTATTTTATTTTAGCTCATATATTTCTATTTTTATTGATGTTATTAGCAAGGCCCCTTGGAAAATCTATAGTGGTTTTCATTAACCCACGAAACAAAGTGTACTAATTAGAGTGTAATTGTCGGATAAACACAATAGAAAACAAATGAATTAGATCGTCATAGTACTAAACTATCTAAGTGTATTTCACAGTTTAGAGTGGTTTTCAAAAACCCGTGAAACAAAGTGTAATAACTAAGGTGTAATAAATTGTAATACACCGAAAACACAAAAGAAAATCAAAAGAAAATGTGGACAATAAAGTGTATCAAAGTGTAATACGCTAAAGTGTAGTTCACGGGTTTTTGAAAACAGCTCTAATATCATTATTTATCTAAACTGTTTTTTTTCTAGATGAATATGAGTACAGCACTTCACCTGGCTGCCACGGATGGTGATCGGGCTATCGTACGCATGTTGATACAACATGATGCTAATGTGGAGGCCAAGAATGCTTTGCAGGAGACCCCGTTACACAGAGCAGCGTTATTCAACAGGACAGACGTCATTGAAGATCTTCTGAAACAGTACGTTGTATGAATGGATGAACAGATGGATGACATGGAATAACAGACAGAATGTCCGAGGGACTGACTAAGGGGGGGGGGGGGGGGGGAGGGGCTACGTTTTGTTTTAGAAATTGGTTAGGGAGGTTATCACATATTAAGGGGGCTTGAGAACTATTGCAGGGTGATGATAGGGGCGGGGGTATGCAATTGTTGCCTCTACCATGGGGGGGGGGGGGGGGTTATGTGTGTACAGCTTTCCATGAAATTGTCCCCCCCCCCCCCCCCCCATAAGTGACCCACACAGATAGACAGACAGATAGGCAGACAGACAGACATAATTATAGTACATCGTTCTCACTCTAACTTCCCTTATCTAGTGGCGCCTGTATCGAATGCCGTGATAAAGACAAAGACACGCCCCTTCTGATAGCAGCAGGCAAGAACCACATCGATGCTATGAAATTGCTTCTCGAAAATGGCGCTGATTTGGGAGCGAAAGACGTCAACGACTGCACACCGCTCTTCAAGGCTGCTTCTGAAGGATGTATCGAAGCTATTCAGGTAATAATTATCACACAGGGATTGATAATAGACCTCTTCAACTTGGACATAATATTCTTTCCTTTCAGACAACGTTTTATTCTCTTGAGAATAAGATTCTTAGTCTTAGTTGTATCCATATTTATTTGTCTTCTCATGTGAAACCGTTAAACAAAGAAACTATGCTCTAGGGAATGACACGTGGTTTGAATTGGGGAAGTTTATGCCCAAGGTAACGAGGTCCATTCCTTAAACTTCTTGTAAAATGCTGGTTGAAAGCAACAGACGCCACTGATTTACGGCCGCGTGGGAAATTTGTTCGCAGCTAAATGAAATATTTAAATAAAAATGACGGGCATGAGATTCATTCAGCTGATTGATACCAAGCAATAGAATACTCTCTGGTTTAAGCACATGACGGGCTGTGTTTGCCTGTCATTGTAGGCTGGTAATGAGATTCATGAGATTCATTCAGCTGATTGATACCAAGCAATAGAATACTCTCTGGTTGATAGCACATGATGGGCAGTGTTTGCCTGTCATTGTAGGCTGGTAATGAGATTCATGAGATTTATTCAGCTGATTGATACCAAGCAATAGAATACTCTCTGGTTGATAGCACATGACGGGCAGTGTTTGCCTGTCATTGTAGGCTGGTAATGAGATTCATGAGATTCATTCAGCTGATTGATACCAAGCAATAGAATACCCCATGGTTGATAGCACATGACGGGCAGTGTTTGCCTGTCATTGTAGGCTGGTAATGAGATTCATGAGAAATATTCAGCTGAATGATACCAAGCAATAGAATACTCTCTGGTTGATAGCACATGACGGGCAGTGTTTGCCTGTCATTGTAGGCTGGTAATGAGATTGATGACATTCATTCAGCTGATTGATACCAAGCAATAGAATACTCTCTGGTTGATAGCACATGACGGGCAGTGTTTGCCTGTCTTTGTAGGCTGGTAATGAGATTCACTCAGCTGATTGATACCAAGCAATAGAATACTCTCTGGTTGATAGCACATGATGGGCTGTGTTTGCCTGTCATTGTAGGCTGGTAATGAGATTCATGAGATTCATTCAGCTGATTGATACCAAGCAATAGAATACCCCATGGTTGATAGCACATGATGGGCAGTGTTTGCCTGTCATCGTAGGCTGGTAATGAGATCCATGAGATTCATTCAGCTGATTGATACCAAGCAATAGAATACCCCATGGTTGATAGCACATGAAATTCAAAACAGTTTAAAACAATGATTTTTTACAAATATTTTCTTGAACCAATCTTATTATTTCAGCTGCTGTTGAAGGAACCGAAAGGAAAATCCTTGGTTGAAGAATGTGACAAGTACGAGAATACTCCACTACACATTGCGGCTCGCAAAGGATACGTTCGCATTATTGCCGTAAGTCATCCAGTGAACTTCCCATGGATGTTGAACCATGATCTAATGCGCTTACTACTCCTGGGTGGACGGCGTAATATGCCTAACAGGTTTTGTAGCCGAGTTGATAAGGCAGCCGATAGATCGGATTGGAATTTAGAAGTTGATTTTTTGCGGAGGAGGAAAACCCGAGAACCCGGAGAAAAACCCTCGAAGCACAGGAGAGAACCAACAAACAACTCTACTCACATACGACACCGAGACCTGCGGGACTCGAACCCGGTTCGCATTGACACCAGGGAAAAACGTTTGCGCATGCGTGCACTTCAGCACGTTTTCTAAGAATTTTGAAGAGTTTGAGTGAGAAAATAAATGTTCGGGAGTATACTTTTGTCAGACCAAGATACTGTATTAAACGCAATATGAAAGAATTAGTCTTAAGTTTCAAGCATGGACACTACGTTTTGGCATTTTGTGAAGTCCAATTTATAAGGCATTGTTTGAAAGTCAAATTTACTTAGGTTTTGACTAATTTGCATACGGATTCAGACAGCTGTTTGTTCAGATTCAGCTGTTTGTTAATGGTTTGCAAACGTTCCCAAGAAAGTCAATTAAGAAAGTCATGGTGGCCATGGTGGTGGAGTCAATGGCAAATGTTTTTTGCTAACACAAATATTTTGCTACGCAATTATTGCTTGATCTTAAAATACGTCTTTTTCATCAGCTGTTGTTCAAATATGAAGCTTGTATTGATAGCAAGAACGATGAAGGTGCCACACCGTTACACTTGGCTGCAAAATATGGCAAGATCAGGTAAGATCAAACTTTGGCACTTGGCATTCCTGTGTGATAAAGGGGGGATCACATTGATCTACACACCACAGGTAACCCTTCAAAGAAACAAACTAGAATCCCCAAAGTAAATAGAGGTTTTGCAACATCACGTGCCCATTCCATAATACTGCTTGGGCTTCCTTTGTTTAGATGGCAGAACAATAAAATTCCTTTGCTCTTGAATTTAATTCTTTCTCATGTAAAACGATTGTATTGTTCCTTCCATCTAACTTGGCTGCCGTCACGTGGTGGTGCAAAACCTCTATAGAGATGCCTGTAGAGGATTCATCATAAAGGATTTCCAGTGTCTCCTTTTTTCCACTCCTTTGCACGGAAGAGCTCGGTGTATATGTAAAGCAGATTTGGCACGACTTACCAATATTTGTTTAATATTGTTAGATTGAAGATCATGTCTTTCTTTGTATTGTATAGGTCGGTTTGTGCGTTATTAAATCGAGATCCCTCTATCATCAATGACGAAGATGATGGTTCCAATACACCGCTTCATCTGGCTGCTCTATATGGACATTCTACAGTTGTTAAGGAGCTGTTGGACCGGGGTGCTGCTGTTGATGCTAGGTATGAGGGAAAGGTTAAAAAGAAGGTGAAAGGAAAGGGAAATAAATGAAAGAAAAAAAGAAGGAAGGAAGGAAGGAAGGAAGGAAGGAAGGAAGGAAGGAAGGAAGGAAGGAAGGAAGGAAGGAAGGAGGGAGGGAGGGAGGGAGGGAGGGAGGGAAGGAAGGAAGGAAGGAGGGAAGGAAGGATGGAAGGAAGGAAGGAAGGAAGGAAGGAAGGAAGGAGGGAGGGAGGGAGGGAGGGACAAAATGAAGAAAGTTAGGGGGGAAAAAAAAAGAAGAAAGCTTGGAATGGAAATAATGGAGGAAGAAACGAAGTAAGAAGATTCGAGAGCTGACGATATTTAAAGCCCCAGGAATAACACATACCTTTATTAATTTCCAGAAATGCTACCCTGTGGACCCCCCTAGACTGTGCAGCAGCTCGTGGGTGTGTAGAAGTAGCAACAGTACTATTACAGCACGATTGTCCAGTAGATCCTACCGATAAATCCAAGGTAGGAAAAAGTTAAAACATATCTTTATATTTGAGACCTTGTTGTCATTACATCTATTAACAGTTGCATCATCATCTTGTTGGAAACATGGGATACGTCTTGGTACAATACACCTCTTTACCTTGGGTGTAATATTTTCCCATTACAGACACGTGTCATTCCCTAGAGTATCATTTCTTTGTTTAACGGTTGCGCATGAGAAGACACATGAATATGGATACAACTCAAACAAGGAACTTTTCCCCAAGAGAATGACACGTAGGCTTAATGGAAAAACTTAACGCTTAACGTAAAAGGGTCAGGGTTTTTACTGGGGCTTCGAGAGTTTTCCTCCGTGTTCCCGATGATAGTGAAACTCTCATGTCACACAACATCTCTTTAACAACATCATTGCCATTATTTCTATTTGCCAATCAGGCTACATTGACTACATAATATAATAATAATGATAATATATATTATTTATTTATCTAGCGCTACTTCCAAAACCTCACTTCCTTTTGCGTCACGTGAAGGTCACGTGGAGATGGTCACGCCGTTAATGTCACACAATATCACCATAACCACTAACAATATCATTGTCATTATTTTCTGCCAATCAGACTACACCACTTCCTCTTGCGTCACGTGAAGGTCACGTGGAGATGGTCAAGCTGTTAATGTCACACAATATCACCATAACCACTAACAACTTCATTGTCATTGTTTTCTTTTGCCAATCAGACTACACCACTTCATCTTGCGTCACGAGAAGGTCACGTGGAGATGGTCAAGCTGTTAATGTCACACAAGGCCAAGATCAACCTGAAAGACAGCGCGGGAAAGAATTGTCTGGACATAGCTATCGAAAACAACCACAAGTAAGTAACGTTGGCTCTTTTTTTTTTTTTTTTTGGCGTTTAATCTTTTTTTTTCCCTTTTGTTTCTATTCTTTTGTTTCTATTGTTTCTATTTCTTTATTTAAGAAGGAGTTAAATTCACATTTTCTGCTTTTCTCTTTCAGAGAAGTTGTTCAGACAATTATTAATCACGCCGACTGGAAAAAAGCCATGAAAAATCGTTATCAAGATGGCAAAAATGTAACATCTCCCATGAGAAAACTGATCAAGAAGCTACCTGGTAGGCCAACTGCGCATGCTCGAAAAAATGGCGGGAAAATAGACCTTTTTAGCTTGGACGGGAACCCTGTCCACTCAAGTGGTGGCCACGGCTTTGGGAATAGACCTCGTTATCTTGAGAGTAACGGTTTCTCAATTCAGACCACGTTTCATTCCCTTGAGTATCACTTGTTTAATGGTTGCGCTTGAGAAGACACATGACGTCAATCACTAGCCTCATTTTCCCTCGTTTTATTCCTTTTCTAGAGGTAGCAGGCTACGTATTCAATCGTTGTGTTACTAGTAATGGTCACCCTGTGGATAACCCCAAATATGCTATCACCCTTGACTACGAGTTTCTCGATGACGTCAATCTCGATTGGGCAGCGGGTTCCTCTGAGTCACAGGATGATCAAGATGAAGATCATGGACTGGACGCGGTGATGGAGAAAATCAAATCAGCTCTGCCTGAGAATGCCACCAAACAGACCCAGTTGAAGGCCAACCATCCTCTCATGCTTATGGTAAGAAAATACTATTAATTTTAATACGTATAGGCAATAGGCTATTCACCACACATTGTTAATTTCGCGCGCGCTGATTGACTAATTTTCATCATCGAGAAAAGGATAGATTAATAAGCTGACGTCAACGAGCGCGCGCTCTTACCGTTGGTCTTTTTGATTACTTAAGGAAACTCTATATATTTTCCGTCATCTTTGTCTTGTTTTGCCCCCCCCCCCCCCCCCCCCTGGCAAGATAGCCGCCGTAACGTGGAAGTAGTTTACTCTAAGACATTTTAGAGCACTAAAATCTTTAATTCAGTCTATAATCTTGCTCAAGATATTGTTGTTTTTATTTCAGTTTATGCTTATCGGCGAAACATCAATTTTCGCGGTTCGCACTTCAACGATAATGATAGCAAAGTCGATTTTTTCCCTCCCTTTTTTTACCCTTTAGTTTTAACTAAATTGGGCTCCCTGTGGCTAAAACAATGGGAACTTAAATTAGTTGGTTGCAGTAATAAGAAAAGTCATATTTCTTTATTGGCACTGAACAGGTAAACAAGGAACGAGTCAAGCTGCTTAGCCATCCACTAGTAACTTACCTTCTTCGCTACAAGTGGAAAAAATTTGGTCGATACGTCTACTACAGCAAGCTTATTCTATATTGCATTTTTCTTTTCTTTTTAACCGGCTATGCTTTGGTCACCACTAAATCAATGCCTACGTTCAAATGCGTAAATGCAACTTTCTGTGCTTGTCAAGTGAATTTTGGTGAGATTAAAACCGGAAGTGACGTAGTATGGAGGATGATTGGAAGGCCTCTTGTCATATTAACGGCATGTATTAGCTTACTATTAGAGGTAAGTCTATTTTTTCTTCGTTCCTTCTTTTCTCTTTCCTTTTGTTTTTCCTTTCCTTTTTTCTTTATTTCCCTTTCCCTATCTTTCTCTTTCATTTCCTCCCCCCCTTTTTCCTTCCCCGCAACCATTAATTTATAACCAATCATTTATCCCAAATTAAAATAGAGCTTGTTTTTTCCCCAGTTTCTAAATTTTTGCTACGTGTGGCGGCTGTACCTTCAGTGGCATCGTCTGATTGAGGTCTCGGCGTACGTGGTGTCTTTGATTTACGTTATCGATGAGATTACGGTCGATGGAACCACTATTAATGTACCAAACGGGTCAAGGTAATGTTTCAGAAACTATCGCACTCGTGTGCACTGATTCGGTTCACAATTTATGTCGTCAATGCATGGTTCGGACTCGGATTAGTCTCCGTAGTAGCAGCATTATCACCTGACCATCATAGTGTTTTCATCGTCGTCATCATCACCATCAGCATCATCATCATCGTCGACATAATCGCCTTCATCGACACCACCACCTCCATCATTATCATCATCATTATCTTCACTTTCGCCATCAACAACATCTTATCGCGACCGACATCATCACTCATCATCACTATCACCACCACCACCACCAAAATCCTCATCAGCCATAACCACCATAACTACTTCAATCATCATCACCATCATCACCCAAATCATAATCACCCCTATTATCATCACCATCATCATATTCACCTTCGTCATAATCAGACAATATCGTCATCGCCACCCGCAGCTGAATCGTTATCCAACCAGTTAGTTGATTTGTCCTTTTTCTTTCTGCAGGTGTTTTGTTTGGCATAATAGTGTAGGAGCAGCAGCAGTCTACTTGTCCTGGACCAACCTCGTTCTTTTCATGCGCAAGTTTCCCAAGCTCGGAATCTACGTGGTTATGTTCACGCATATCTTCAAAACTTTTGCGCGCTTCTTCGTGGTCTTCTTTCTGTTCATCGTGGGTTTTGGGTTGGCTTTCCATATACTTATCTACGAACAGGTAAGGGGTAAGAATGGTATGAATTCCTTCGGCTTTCGACCTAACCAGTCAAAAGTACTTGGGGACCTTGAGAAGGTATATGGGAAACTACTCGTTTTTTTCGATTAACTAAAGTATATTGCCCGATTTCCCTGTCGCGTTGGTTGCCTCGATCACTGCACAGCAATAAAAACAGTTTGTAAAAAAGCAGAATAAACCGTTTTCTCAAGGTTGCGTGCGCATCCAAATTTAAGAAACTTGACGGGCCTGATACCAGAACAGGAGCTTTGTAATGAGAACTATCATACTTTTCTTCAAGATTTTTCAGAACAAGATTACATTAAATCGATTATTCTCCTCTTTTGATATAAAACTGGCTTCTCAATTTTACTATATTTGCGTTGTTCACTTTTGTGGCCCTTCAAGATTGGATGTGCACGCAAGCTTGAGAAAACTTTCTATCGTAAAATTTTCTATCTTTTTAAAAAAAGGTTCTTCATCGTTTCATCTATTTCATTCGTTCCGTCCTTTCTTCCATTCAATACTTGTCCATCATCCACCCATCCTTTCATTTATTTATTGCATTCCATCCATATTGCATTTCATCTATTGCATTACTTCATTCATTCATGTATGGCATTCCAACCATCCATTAATCCGTACATCCATCCATTCACCCTTCGATCCGTCCGTCCGTCCGTTCATCCATTTCATCCATTCACCCATCCGTTCATCCATCTCATCCATTCCTTCATTGATCCATCCATCCATCCATCTTTTGTATGTCAGCTTTTCGTTTATCCAGTCTTTCTATATCGTACCTTTTTTCCTTTTCATTTAGTGTTTAATTAGCTGAAGTCACCAAAACCATTTTATTATCTTTTCCATTTATTTCCAGGTTCCATTTGCGACTCCAGGTCGCTCCATGCTCAAGACCACAATGGGCATGTTGGGTGAATTCGAATACGATACAGTTTACAATGAAAACGAAGTCCCGCCAATTGCCTGGCCGTTGTACGTGTGCTTTCTGGTCATCAACTGCATCATAATAATGAACTTACTGGTAATGAATCAATCCCATCTATAGACGTTTTGCACCATCACCTTTCAGCAGAACAATAGAATCCCTTTGCTCTTGGGAGTGGAATTCTTTTTAATGTAAAGCGATTGTATTTTCCTGCCATCTAACATGGCTGCCGTCATTTACTGGTGCAAGGCATGATGTGACGTCAGTCGTATGGAAAAACGGCTTGTTGTTGCTGTCATTTTTGTTGTGGTTGTTACTTCTGTGGCTAATGTTGTTGTTGTTGCTGTGGTTTTTGTTGTTGTTGCTGCTGCTGTTGTTGCTGTCGCTTTTGTTGTTGTTGCTGTTGCTGTTGCTGCTGTTGCTGCTAGTGTTGCTGCTGTTGTCGCTGCTGTTGTCGCTGCTGTTGTCGCTGCTGTTGCTGCTGCTGTTGTTGCTGCTGTTGTTGTTGCTGTTGTTGCTGCTGTTGCTGCTGTTGCTGCTATTGTTATATCCAATGATTGGGGATGAAAATGGAGATGGAAAATGGAAGGTGGATCAAGAGAAAATGAACTATTCATATTCATATTCTCTTGGGTGGATATATTTGAATTAAAGTTATTCATGGCAAACATATAAAGTGAGAACTCAGAAAAAATCTGAGCTCCACTTTAGTATTCCAACCCACAAACCTTCGTACTCAAGCTGGAAGTCATTTCTTATATTTGCTATGGATACCTTCATTTCATAACAGATTGTCTCAATCTTCCCAGGTTGGTCTCGCTGTTGATGACATCAAAGGAGTTCAAGAGAAATCAGCCCTAAAGAGGCTTGCTATGCAGGTAGGTGTTGAGGGAGTTTCAGTCTTAGGCTGCGTTCATAATGTATGGCAGAGGAGGGGGGGGGGGGGGGGGGGGCAGATGAAATTTATGGGGGACCGGAAAAAATTTTACCAGTAAAATAGGATGGGGGGGGGGGGGGGGGTTGAAAATATTTTTCAGATAATTGGGAGGATGCAAAATTTTTAGAAGAAGCTACGAGAGATTTTGATTTTGAGATTTTGGGGGACTTCAGGGGAGGGGGGGTCTTAAGAATTTTTTTGTTATTTAAAGATTTCTACTGCCCTCCCCCTCCCCCTCCCCCTCTGCCATACATTATGAACGCAGCCTTACTATCGGTGCGAATCGCTTCACTCACTGATAAATTATTATGATTATTTTTCCCTTCCCGTTTCCTATTCATTTCTTTTCCGCCATTTCTTTTCTTTATCTTTTACTTTAACTTGTATCCATAATCTTCCCAATGTTTTTAATCTTCGTATCCGTCAAAATTATTTTTATTTTTATTTTTTCCTTTGCTTGGTTGCTTGGTTGCTTAATTGAGAGAATAAGAGAAAAATATCAAATGCCCTTGGCGGGAATCGAACCCACGTCTTCGGTATTCCTGTCCGATGTGTTGATGTGATGGTTGCTTAAAGTGCACATGAACCCTTTGACAATACATTCAGTACCGGTTCTGCATAAAGTAAATAGTTGATTGGTAAAATCTTTCTTGATTTGAGTGACGCGTCTCTAAGTTAGGAAGGTTTATACTTCCAATATGTTAATGATGATGACGTCAGGTAAGGTATTTGAGTGTTTTTGTTGTAACTAGTAATACTTAATGCTGGTCATTTTGAAAATAAAAATTTTAAATAGCTTTCATGTAAACCATGAGTAAAATAATGATGCTTTTTAAATACTGTATCTATGAACCAGTTCGATTTTGTATATTTAATTAAGCCTTAATAGACGTCACACTTATTAGCATATTGAAAGTATAAACCTTCATAATTTAGAAACGCATCACTCAAATCAAGAAATATTTTACCATTCAACTATTTACTTCATGTATGATCAGTACTGAAAGTATTGTCGAAGGGTTCATTTGCACTTTAATAAGCCTGAAGCGAGATGATGTTATTCACAAGGCTTTAGTTTTTGTTGTAACACTCATTATAAATGCGAGGTCAATATATAGTTAGTTATTAACCGGGTTAATAACTTTATATAGACTTCGCATTTATAATAAGCAACATTTGATAGAAAACCTTCTCAATTGATAAATAAAATACTTAATTACCTCGAACGTCGGCAATAAGCCTATGTATATTGATGGGTTGCAAGCAATACCAAGAGAGTCAAAAGACAAAAGCATGGCGGCCATTGTGGTGCCGTTAACAATGGATGCTAATGAGAAATCCTTTGTTAAATGGCACTAACATGGCCGCGATGACGTAACGTGCAATCGAAGAATGGCTTATTGCCTCCGTTCTCGGTAATTAACTCTTACTTATCGGGTATAGAGTAGGGGGTAAAACGTCATCTCGCTTCAGGCTTATTGCTTGCTTGCTAGCTCGCTCGCTCTTTTATTAATTTCTATTGGTTTTCAGGTTGATCTTGTACTGGATGTAGAAAAGGCTCTCCCAGCGATGTTGCGTCGTCGCTTTGTTTCGACAGAAGAGGTTGTCTACCCCAACGAAAACAAATACTGGACAATCTGGTCATTCTGGAATACTGGCAACACATCTCCTGCAAGAATAATCAACGATGCCATGAATCCTGAAAAGGTTATAATACTAATAGCTTTATTGACATTTTTATTTAGTCTGTGTGATAAGTTACTAGGCTAAGTTGCTATCAGTGTCTTTCGTGATATCTTATCGTCATTCCTTATCATTCTAACAATTAGACAAGTACTCTTTTCCATTGTTCTTTCTTACAAGAGTGTTTTTAATAACTAGTGTGTCCCGAACTTAAAGAATCGGTATGAAATAAAAACCTCTCACTTCTTTTTTAGACTCCAATAGAGAAACTCCAGCGACAGCAAGATCAACTAAAGGAAGATGTAACAAATCTGAATATCAAACTTAAGTCGGTGTTGCAGCATACGACACATCTGGAGATGATGATGAAGGCCATGATGAAGCACCATGGAGTCTCGGTCGAAGAAGAACAAGAAGGAGAAGACGACGAATAATGGTGGACGCGCATGCGCCATGGTGGTTTATTGGTCCCACATGGCCTGAGTATGCGCCTGGGTATCCTTTAGATCACGTGACAATCTGTATGTCGATTTAATTCATGATATATTAAGATTTTTCGGTTTTCACGCGTGTAAATAGGAAGCTTAAGCATCGACGATGAAACACTGGACGACGGCGACTGGAATTCAGACTGTTACATGTTCAATGCACTGCGCATGTCTGTCCTAGTGAACCAGTCGTCCTGTGTACATCGACGACGTAGTTTCCAGTTGAAAACTGTACAATATATTTTCGGTACCTTTTATGTTCTTGACTGGCGACAGTTAAAAAAAAAAAAAAAAACATTTCACAACAAGCCGTTGAAATGTCTGAGTTCGCAGAATATCGAAAACCGCAGTAAAAAACATAAATTGTATATATCACTCATACTCGCAATTATCCTGAACTTTCCATCCGTTGTTTTGATATATTTTGGGGTGGGGACTGGTGGGAATTAGGGGGGGGGGGGGGGGCGTAAAAAATGCATTTGAAGGAGGACCAACCAACTGCAAACTAACTACTTTTTAATGCTGACAGATACACAAAGAAGGGTCAGCCAACTAAAACACTAGAAAAAAGAGTGTTTGAAGCTCGTGGAGACTCTGCGGATGAATTCTACAGGAAGGCGCTTCTAAGAGAGATCTAGATATGATCTCAACAGATCGCTCTATATTTGAAAATTGTCAGATAGAGTTAAACAAATATATTTATATATATATATATATATATATATATATATAACCCAAGGATAATTAAGTAAAAAGTAAATTTATTTTTAAAAAACTTACTGTTTTAATGGGGGCCGCGTAAAAGAAATTCAGAAAGGGAAGGAGGTCATTTTTTTACTTACAATTCACAAAATCCAACCAGTCCCGACCCCCCATGACCCTAAAAATAAACGGTTCCCAGTAGTAATAGCTGTTTTTACAGTTGAGCCCACAATGAGATGTTCTTTTGCTTTAAGGATCATACAAGTAAGGCTATCGGGCCGATACAATGCTTGTTGTCTCATTTGCATCTCAGTTGCATGCACCATAATGCCTGCTATTTCCTTCAAGCTCTCCACTTTTACTAACTTAAGAATGCCTGTTCGAGTCTTTTATATTTTGAATTAATATTACAAATATCACCCTAGAAGTGCCAACTCACCAATCAAGAGAAGAAGAAAAATCGCGCCTACAATTCTTTTTTACTCTTTCCATTCATTTTCACGGAAGAAACGTTTCTTCATTTTCTTCTCATTCATTAGGGACTTTAAGATTTGCAAAATCTGCGACGGCGACGTCAACCAGAATTTTAAATTACTTCACTTTGGGGTTTCGAGTCTTTAAAATAAAATCTGTCTTCTCTGTGGATGAGTTGACTTTACTGACAATGTTTTGAATGAAATCTCCAATGAACAGAACCCCAAAGAGAAATTATTTACAATTCCGGTTGACGTCGTCGTCGTAAATTTTGCAAATCTTAAAGTCCCTAATAGGAACTTTAAGATTTGCAAAATATTATCAGCTGAAGACTTCTTTCGCGTGTTTATCTTTAGAACTCGCAGCTACTGGGACTAGAACCATTGCTGTTTTTTTTTTCTCTATTTTTTTTTTTTTTTTTTTTGTTATTTATTTTCCAATTTTTCAAACAGTAACTTAAGAGCTCCAGAACTCATCATTCATTTATAATGTTATTATTCACAAAAATATGTGAACTATAATGATTATCATTAATTCACATTAGAGTATAAATACTAAATGTGTGCAATAGTTAGAGTGAAGGCATTTAACCCGTGAAATAAAAATTATTAGTCAACGTGTAATAGTCAAATAGACATAAAAGAAAAGAATGGAATTAGGGTCTACTAAAGTGTATTAGTCTAACATCTATTTCACGGGTTTAATCACTTAACTCATAGTAGTAAATAGCACCAATTAAACAAAAGAAAGCAATAGAATTAGCATAAGATAACACTATTTAGTGATATTTATGTTTCACACATTTAGCTTTTGTACTCTACTTCACAACTTTATGCAATAATTAATGACATATAAATAAAGATTATCGCTATCATTACAATTAAAATAATTTCATATTTAAGTAATCACCAATTTAGTCAAAGCCTGAAACAACCTCTCGGCTTAACCAAGTCAGGAATCGAGCGGGGTAATCGAGAGTCAGGGCACTCGCGTGTCACTGACTCCTAGGTCTCGTTTTTGATTCCTGTCATCGCACGTTTGTTACGTCAGAGTTTGTTTCGTCTCTCCCTTGACTCGAGAGTTTTTTCTTCAGGTTCTCCGGTTTTCCTCCATCCACAAAACCTAACACGCTCAATTCCAATTTCATCTGTGTGTTAGCCGTGCCCTGACTTAGATCAGCACAGAGCCGGATTATTTCAGGATTTGATAAAATTTGAATGGCACAGATCAAATTTGGATTTAGCATTATTTTTTTTTGAAGAAAGGAAAACGGAGAAGAACGAGAAATACCCTCAAAGCAAGGGAGAGAACCAAACAACTCCACCCAAATGTGATGCCTATTATTAGTATTATAGTAATGTATCTCCTTATGCTAGTAAACAAAAACAAGCAAAAAAATACTTAAGAAAATGACACGTGGTTGATCTGAAATGGGGAAAATGTTATAATCCAAACCATCTATTATGGCACAGTCGTCAGATATATTCATTGTTAAGGCAATGTACGCTGCCAGCTGTCCCTTTATTTTGCGTTTTTTTATTTTGGTGAATTTTTTCCCAACTTTTAATAACTGGGAAGTAAACGACAAAAGGCGCCTTACACCTTATCCCCCGGGGGTTTCATGGCTCAGCCGTAACCCTTGCTCGGTCGAAGGAAAATAGAGGTACTACTGGCAGTTTACTAGGGATAAAATGAATTGTCAAAATATTAATAATTTTGAAAATGTATTACATATTATATTAATATTAATTTATTTTTTTGAAATGAATAAATCTCCATGCATTTTTGCAAAGACATTTTCACATACCATACTTATGAAAGAGATTATAACAAACCGGCCATGAAATAAAATGAGATCTTTTTATTTTCAACGAAAAAAATTAAAATTAGAAAAGTAGTTCCCGGTCACGCCACGCGCGCAAGCTTGATTGTACAAATCATTCCAAGTGTTCGGCATTGCTAGCTATTTTTTTGTAACCAGGCCTGCATGACAAAATTAACTCAAAACTTGTTAGTATTGAGCCTGTTCATAAACCAATTGGATATTTTCTTTCTTTCTTTGCTTTTGCAAATTATAGGCTGGTTATTGGATCTTCTTCTTATTTCTATTATATTTTTTTGTTCTGCAAATCCTTGGAATGTTACACCACTACTTCTGTACGTTAGTTTTAGCTCATTTCCATTTCCTGTGCACCCAGCCTGCAAGACCCCTGGCCACAGCCCTGCTGTGGAAACATGATTTTAGAACTTTCACTGTTTTGATTTATTAAAACAGGACCATACTTCCAGACATCGAGTGCTGAACCGTCGTATGGCAGCGCGAAGCATTTACGGCTATGCCGGAGATTTCGACCCCTACACCGCTATCCGAAGAATTACTGATCAGGAAGCTCGGCCGAAGCCTAAGGGAGAGGTTAGTCGGCCCCTAGACCGTAGATGATTAACTCCTTGCTATGACCAGCAAACTCAAATTTTTGATTTGGACGCTGATGGCTTTGAACGCATACTTATTCCTTTCCATGTGGGATGCATTTAAACGGACTCGTGCATCATAGCTAGTAAATTTGATCTATTTCGAGGTTTATCTGCCGTGGAAATATGATTTTAGGATTTTTACTTATAGATTCATTAAACAAGGACCATACTCCTACTAGACATCGAGGGCTAACTAGATAAGCTGCAGATTTCGGCCCGAAAACTAAATGGAACGTGCATCGTAAGTTTGATTTCACTGTTAAATAAGCGGATGTTCTATAAAAGCTTGTCTTCATGATAAGAATCAGGGTGGTAAGCAAGGGGGTGCATTGGGTGCACGTGCATCCCCACCCCCTACCCACCCCCGCGCAAAAGCTGAAGGTCCGCTGACTCATTCTTATTTTTTTATCCACTTATGTGTAAATTGCCAGTAGCATCTTAACTATCGCTCACCCAGTATTGAATTTTGTCAGGCCTTGGCGAAGTGCCAAGGGAGTTAGAGGTTGGGGCGAGGTCTGACACTCCGCCTTATCAAGACGGCTTTAAAAAATTAGAATTCGCAAATATATGCAGCCACAAAAATCGCGAAAGCAATACGCCAAAAAAATGTAATGTTGTAGAGTCATGACATTGTAGGACAGGAACAACGAAATATTTGTGTATGACAAAGCATTTCAGTTTGCTAAGGAACAATTTTGTCATGATTTTGTATTGATTTACACAACATGGCTACCATGAAACTGTGAATCTGAGATTGGGCTTCCTGTGCATCCAATTTTTTGAAGATCGGTCGTTGCTATAGAAACACCAACAGGATCGCGCCACCTTAACACCCGAGGTGCACTGGGTCTAGTGTTTTGGCTGAAGGGATTTACAAACCGACACGTCAACCGCGAACCAAAAACATGGCGAAGTAGAGGAAGAAACTGCCTAAAATCACTACTTTAAATCCCTATTCTGGGGAAAATGGAAAAGAAATACAATCTTAGAAGCCCAGGTAAACTACTTGAAGTCCAAAATGGCACGAAAGTTTGTTCTTTGTTGATAAAATAGAAGTTAATCTTGCTGACATTTTCTGTTTCTTGTTGTTCTGTTTCTTGTTGTTCGTGTTCTCAGCTGTGAAGCGGTTGATGAGAGAAGCAAAAGAGCTTCATCAAGCTACAGAACTCTACTATGCTCAACCTCTAGAGGTAAAAACTGCTTATAAATCGTCCTGCTGAATAAAACTCTATCTGAGAGCGATAAAGAATTTAAGCTTAAATTTTTGCAGTAAGTTTAATAAATTATACCAAAGCATTTTTTCCATATTCACCATCTTAGTGGGACCCTCAGACGTCTTTATCTGTTAATAGGATTTATTTATTTTTTATTCCTGTTCGCCAAAATCTTAGTTAAATCCCCTGAGAATTTAGTTTCTATATTTAATAATTTTAAACTAGCTTTTTAGTGGAGTTGTGGCGGTATTGGAAATACATGTACATGTAGTTATAAGTATATCCTTATCTAGGGGAATGCATAGGGGTCGTATGCTGCACCCATATTTTGGATACAGTTACAGATGCGTTCAGATGAGTTGATTAGAATGGAAAGCTATGTAGATGAGTCTGTAAGAGGATAGGGTTGATAAAATTTCCTTGTCTAGTAAAAATCACAGACATTGTCACATCCAATGATATACAGCTGCCAAGGGATTAGCTATTCAGCTGGTGTGTCGTTGAAACAGATAAGACTGGAAGTATCTGTCTGTGTGTACTCTTCAGACAGCTGATGATGTGACTTGGTGCTATGTTCCATGCTGCTTTCGTACTGCTACAGCAGAGTGCATAACATTATCCTTGAAAAATTTTGTAAGAAATTGCACAAATTCGCACAAATTAGTATGTTTCGTAGACCTCAGTGGAGTGCAAACAATTAATCCGTGAAACACTAATTACTAAATAGTGCAAAATAGTGCTAATTAAACAATAGAAAACAATGGAATTTGCATGAAATTGTGCTATTTAGTATTACTAAAGTTTCACAGTTATATTGTTTGCACTCTGGACAATAAACCTACAAAACTTTGCACTTATTTGTACAATTTTGTTATTTAACTTTTTCACAGATATATAGAGTACAAACATTAAATGTGTGCAACATGAATATCACTAAATAGTGTTATCTTATGTTAATTCTATTGTTTTCTTTTATTTAATTAGTGCTATTCACTACTAAATAGTGATAACTATTGCACACATTTAGAGTGCTCACACTAAATCCGTGAAACAAATACTAATTTTTAGCACTAAATAGTGATAATTAAACAATAGAAAACAAAGGATTCTGTATGAAATAGTACTAATTAGTACTATTTAATGTTCACGGTTTGTTCAGTCTAGTATTTGTACTCTAGTATGCAACTAATATTCATTCTACAATGGAGTCCTGTTATCTTAAATCTCCTGGAAATCAGAGAAAAAGTTAGAAATAACAGGGATTCAATGAGATATCCGGGGTAAAACTGTAAGAAGATGATGACTAAATGAATAATAAATAAATAATGTATGAATAGTGGATTCCACAGAGTGGCTCTTCTTTCACTAGAGTCCATTTGGAATTCAAGAGTTGATTTTTATGGAGGGAGGAAAACGGGAGAACATGGAAAACCCTCGAAGCACAGGAGAAAACCAACAAACAACTCTACTCATATGTAACACTGAGCACTGGGAGACTTTGGTCACATTGGTGGGACGCAAGCACTAAATGGATAAAATGATTAGCAGATACCAGGACAAGACAACAGGATCTTGCCGTTGTTTGAACAAAACATTTTTTATCATCCTTCAAAATGCTTCTCGTGGAATTAAGAAACTTAAAATTTGAAAATAAATTAGAATAAAATCTTGTTAAAATTGTACGTGACACAAATCCCAAATCACCATGCCAACCATACTTAAACTTTCCAGTCTAATATTAAACAATATATTTTTAAACTGTCCAGGTTTATAAAGATTTATTAACTAAATACACTATGAGCATACAAAGTAGAAACATTATTGTTTTGATTCTCCCTGTGTGACTATAGTTAGAGGACCACAGGTATCCCAGTAAATGCCTAATTTAGGCGACTTGTCCCTTAATTTTCAATATATTGCAATGTGTCTAATGCAGTTTATTTTTTCCAGGATAATCTATTTGAATGGCATTTCACAGTTCGAGGTCCACCCGATACTGAATTTGCAGGTGGGCGATACCATGGCCGCATCACCCTCCCACCAGAGTACCCCATGAAGCCACCCAGTATCATGCTATTAACAGTAAGTAACTTATGAATATACCCATCTATGGTATGTACCATGGCCACATTACCCTCCCACCCGAGTACCCATGAAGCCACCCACCCAGCATCATGCTATTAACAGTAAGTAAGTTATAAATACCTATCCAAGATTGTCAATAGAAGCCGGCAACCGGCAGATTCTGCCGTCTACTCTTGCTAATTCAGCCGCCTATAACAGCCAATTCCCAGTTCTCTCACTAACTCAGCTGCCTACTCGGCCACTTCCCAATGTAATCATAAATCTTGATTAGAGTTCTTTAAACTACCAATATTCGTGAATAAAATAAATTTTAACGCAATCTTTGTTGCTGTACTATGAAAACTGCAACACAATCGAAACTACAATGATTGTTGTCTGCCATCTTAAATTTTGTGTGAGTGAGTCGTGATTTCAATTTCATAACCACCTACCAAAAATTTTATTGACAACCCTGCTATCTATGGTATTTATCATGGCAACATCAACCTTCCACCCAAGTACCCACGGAGCCACCCAGTACTGTATCATGCTATTAACGATAAGACTAGTTAAGCCTCAAAAAATAACAAGTCAACGGACAATGTACCAATTTACTAATATACAGTACCATTATCACAGTATCCTCTCACCAAATATTCCTAGTAAAGTGTCCATGTGTAATCTAATTCAAGCTTGATTTTTTTCCTTTTCACTGGATAAGAAAGAAGTGTATCCTATATAAGACCTTTCCCCTCTAAAGAACCACTTTATAATGAGATTTTTCAAATATTATTTCAGCCCAATGGTCGGTTTGAGATTGGAAAGAAGATATGCCTGAGCATGTCAGCTCATCATCCTGAAACATGGCAGCCTTCATGGAGCAGTAAGTGCTATCTGGATTTCATGCCCTGTACAATGTTTGCAGTAGCTGCTCTTTTTGAAATCAAAAGCTTAATAGGATGTCCTGCGATAAACCGATAATACTTTGTATAAAGGTTTTGCACAGGAGTAGTCGTAGCTCAGTTGGTTAGAGCGTGGCCTTCAGAGCTAGAGGTTCATTTTTGTCTTTTTTTGGTTTTTCTCTGTTCTGAGTAGCTTACTTTAGCTTTGAATACCCATAAAAAGGGTCACTGATAGTAAGAGGGGGTAGAGGGCGCACCTTCAAGCGCATTAAACATTAGCCCTCGGCTCGGGAGAATGGGGCAACCACTCCCGGCGTTATCGAAGTAAAATAAATTACCTTTACCTTTACCTTTTTTACCATCATGTGTGCATGCCCCCAGTACAGCTTGGGCTGCCTGTGGTTAGATGGCAGAAAAATAAAATTCCTTTGCTTTTATTTGGAAATTTAATTCTTTCTCATGTAAAATAATTGTATTGTTCCTACCATCCAACTTGGCTGCCATCATGTGATGGTGCAAAACCTCTATTCAGTGGGCTTCCTGTGGCATATATATTTTGCTAAAGCTTGCCTTTGTTTGATTTTAGTTTTTTCTGAGTGTATAACATGTTATTGCACTAGTTGTAGAACTAGAGCTGTTTGTATGAAGCCAAATAAGATATCCACCAAATACACTGAATCTGGTGGATAACTTGTGCTCAAGCTTTGTTCAACAGAATCATGCCATCGCTGGATAAGGCTAAACAAAAAATAAGTGTGTTTCCTGTTGCATGAGAAAAATAATTGGGGCTGGTAGGTCAGATTTTTTTTACTGATACAACAGTGGAAATGAGCTTACTGGGAACCCTGTGGTGCATTTGGGAATGAAAAAAATATTAGGGTCGGCAAAAATCGGCAAGAAAATTAGGGTCGGTCGCGCAACAGGAAACACACTTATTTTTTTGTTTGGATTTATCTGTCCCCGGTCGTACATTGGGTGGATAGATTCTTAGCCAGTGGATAAAATAAGGATTTATTTGTTGGATAGTGCTATCAACCCATCATGCAACTAGGTCCTGGTGGATAGCGCTTAGTGCTTATTAGGCTTTTATACAACCGGCTTCTGAAGCATAGAACTGTGCCGAATAGATATTTGATGGGCTTCCTGTGGTACTGTATATAATTTGTTTGCAACTTTCATTTTTTTATTACGCAATTTTTGTCACACATGAGAGAAGAGAAAAAAGGTATAGAATAGAGTCAGGCATTTTTTTCATACCACAGGTAGTCCAATAAACTAATGATGTTTGTTACTCATTGAATAACACCCTGACAGTATTGTGATTTTTGTTACCCCTACAGTCCGTACAGTGCTGATGGCTATCATTGGATTCATGCCCAGTAAAGGAGCAGGTGCTATTGGTGCACTGGATTACTCACCAAAAGAAAGGAGTGCTTTGGCAAAGAAGTATGTGTTTAAAACTTGTACAATTCTTTTCTTTTTCTGCCTTTTTCATTTGAATTTATTCTCTTCTTTCCTTTTCCCCTTTTCTCTCTTCATTTTTTTCTTTTCATTTGTCCCTTCCTTCCTCTGCCCTCCTCTTCTCTTCTCTTCTCTTCTCTCCTCTTCTCTTCTCTTCTCTTCTCTTTTCCTCTCTTCTTCTCTATCTCTTCTCTTCTGCTCTCTTATCTCTTCTCTCCTATTTCCTCTTCGTTCCTTTCCTTATATTTTCTTTTTCCTCTTCTTTTCTTCTACGTTTCTCTTTTTAATTTTCATTTCATTTTCCCTACTCTACTTTCTTTTTGTTTCCTATTCGTTTTTGTCCTTCCATTTTATTCGCTACTTCCCTCCCCTTCTGTTCACTTCCCTCCTTTGTTTTCCTTCCTATTCCAAGGGACAGAACATTAGATTAGGGTTGGGCAGTTTATTTTGTGCAGGAATATTTTTTACGCCTCATGAATGTGCAGAAATTTTCTTTTGAACAATTTGGAATTTTTTTCTTGCACTTTTCTTATGCACGATTTTTTTTCACTATTCAAAGCTGTGCTCGAATTTTTTTGGGGTTTTTGCCCAACCTAATCCCCCCCAAAATCTAATGGTCCGTCCCTAAGAGGTTCTTATATAGTGATATGACTAATCCCCAGGTCTGCTGAGTGGAAGTGTAGTGTTTGCGGGTCCTGTAACAGTAATGCGCTATTGGACGAAGGAAGTAAGTATGAGTAGCCTAGTGTTGTAGGAAATCTGGAACTCTTTGGTGACTTCAATTTTATGATTTCGCACAAGCATGTTTCTTTCCTGATATAAACACGGTAGCCAGCCAATGAGCACGCAAGTTATATCTCAAAAGTTTTATCCAGCAAATCATTGCACGTGTTGAAAACTCCTTGAATTTAATTTACGTTATCAAGGGCACTTGAAAAGCTCTTGAATTTTATGATTTTAGCGAAACTCCTTGAAAACTCCTTGAATTGTTGCTTTGATAATTTCTTGCATGGTTCTGAAATAGATCTAGTCAGAAAGACTGGAGAATCTGAAAGTCGGCCAGGTGCAACCACCGTGTAAAACTTTGGCATATTTAGCTGAACACACTCCTTGAAATTTCATTTTTGGGTCCTTGTATACTCCTTGAATAGTCCTTGAATTTTAAGTGGCTACCTCAGCACGAACCTTGCATGTTATGTTCATACTTATTTTATTATGTCTAATGCAGGTGATTCAACCAAAACTAAGGAAGATGAACAAGAAATAGCAGAAATAGCTGGGCAGATTGCTTTCAAGGTAAATTGTGCTATGTCAGTATTAGGCCCTGGCTAAACGAGGAAACTTGTTTCCAGAAATATGTTTCCCTAAATGTTTCCTAAGGCGGCAAAACTGCCAGGAAACATCGGGAAACAATGTTTCCATGCGTCTTGGAAACATGAAATGTTTCTGCCGCACAGCAAAAAATATGTTTGCGTCTTGGAAGCAAAATTTGTTGCACGCAGCAATGTTTCGCATGTGGCTAAACTAAGAAACGTCGAGGAAACATGCGCGCGCTAAACATGTTTCTGGAAACATGTTTCCTCGTTGAACCAGGGCCTTAGTATGATGGTTTTTGTGGAGGAAGGAAAACCTGATATTCCAGAGAAAAACCTTCTATTGTAATGTCTATTCACGTGTGTACTGAGTCCAGGAATCCAACCCAGGGACCCCAGAGGTGAGGGTTGAGTTCACTACCACTACACAAACCTTGATTATTAAAATTTCGTAATTTAATGGTTTTAGGAAGAAGACAAGAAGAAAGAAGACACTAGTACATCTATATCAACATCACCTCAATCAACACCCAACACAGGAACCAATGATGTTGGAGCTACCCCTCCCATCTACCCTACCCAGATACCCATGTCTAACCCATGGATGGGCTATCAACAGCAATACATGGCTTATAATCCGTATTACATGACCTATGGTTTCAACTACCCTGGAGTCTTTGGAGGTCAAGCACCAGTGGGCGAACCAATACTCACTGAAAATGCTAATCAGAATCAATCAACCAATCAGAGTACAGATGCTAATATTAATCAACCATCGAATCAAGAAGCAACCAATCAGAACTCAGTATCCAATAGCACCGAATCAAGTGTTCGACAGCGGACTGTTACTAGCCAACAGGGGCCTCAAAACCAACCGGCGCATGCGCCCACTGTAAACGCTGCCGTACAACAGCATTCGATGCATGCCGGCATGGCGTCTTTAATAGTGATGTGGCTTGTAGCTGTGTCTATAATTGCTTTGGTGTTGCGACGCATTTTCATTGAATGATTCTCCTTTTATCGCAATGGGTTTCAAGCAGTAAGACGTATTAACCCCAAGCAATGGTCATAATTGGCCCGCGTTTTTACAGGTCAGCGCTTAATGTTTTTAATGCTGGTCAGTAGTAACGTGGAGTCATTTGGCTTAAAAGCGCTTATGCGCATGCGTTTCAGAGCTAGACTCGGTCCTTACATGGCTGAGTTGAGAACCACGATGTAAGATACAAAACAAATGGTATATATAATTACACTCTCACTTGGTAGGCGTTCCCCAATTAACTCAGGACTACCGTAAAGTTGACTGGATGAATATAAGTTTTTCGTCATGGAATAGAATAGGCCGTTTGCATGATGGCGTCATTTGATTGCCACTACCAAAATCCTTCGCGATTTTAATAAACTGAATAAGAAGGTGTGCAGGGGATTCTGGTAGTAGTAAATAACTGATGCCAATAATCTTTTTACAAAGTACGAATTTCTCGCTCGCTGATTGGCTATTTTTTATCATAAGAGGACAGACAAATAAGCTGACGTCAACAAAAGCGCGATCTTTCCGTTGGTTGCTTTGATCACTAAAAACGAGATCAGAAGATTTATCGTTTTTGTTTTTGTTGTAAAGAATTACATCAGACCTTTGTCCGTCCTCTTATTGACGATAAATTGCGTCGTCACATTTTCAAATTACTTTGACAATGTGATGACGCGATGTATCGTCGATAAGAGGACAGGCAAGAAACTGGAGTAAATCTGTTAAATTTCGGATAATGCTGGATAGAGGCCTATATGATATTGTGCATGCGCGTTGAGTCCTGGTGCTTTAGGAATAAAATAGCGAGTGGGGGAAATAAAAGTAATAGGACGCCGGGGTGGAAAATACGAGAAGCGACGCAATAATACTGCGCACGCACCAAAAATGTTTGTAGTTTTATACCACTATACTATAATTGAACTTACCAATTTTATTATTGAATTACGAGAGAAATATATTACTATTCGGAACAACCCCACGAGTATGTTTATAATTTTTTAAACAGAGTGAAGTCGCTATCGTTATTTTAGTCCCCTCGGGTGTCCGGGTTCGATCCCTGGAATTATTATCTCGTGTGAATAGATTTTCTTAGGTGTCTGGCTTCATTTGAGGGTTTTTAGGCGTAGGGCAAATGTCGAACTTTCCATGCACCGAACTCATTAAAAACATTCTTTGATGTAATTAAGTTTGGTGCATGGAAAGTTCGACGTTTGCCCTAGGCCTTACAGTTTTAATCAAGCAGTTAAATAGAGCGTTTTCACTCACGTGAGAAGGCAGCCAAAAACAATAGAAACTTTTTTTCTGCACAGCATTTGCATAAAAATAGAGTTCAATTCCCGGAGGATAGAAAATGTATTGTTTTGGTACCCCATAATGGCCGCTGTGACGTCACGTGAAAACGCTCTATAGAAAGTTTGCATGATGGCGTCATTTGACTCTCACTACCATAATGCTTGGCGAATTTTCTTTCTTATTTCCATTCGTATTCCCTCGTGAGAATGAAAAGACTATTGGTGCTAATGAACTGAACAAAAGAAAGTGTGCAAGGTCAAAAACGCCCATAAAAACGTTCTATTCGATCTGTGAGTCATCCTTGTCCAGACTTAGATCAGCCCAGAGGTTGTCTCAGGGTTCGATCTGTAAGATAGCCGTACCCTGACTTAGATCAGCCCAGAGGTTGTTTCAGGGTTGTATCTGCGAGTTAGCCATGCCCTGCATGACTTAGATTAGTCCAGACTTTTTTCAAGGTTCGATCTGTGAGTTAGCCATGCCCTGACTTACCCTGACTTAGGTCAGCGCATAGGTTGTTTTAGCGTTCGATGTGTGATTCACCCTGACATCGATCAGCCCAGACGTCATTTAGGGTATCGATGAATTCGAATCGTACGATTAAGACTTTTCGTACTTTTATATATTAGCGCAGGGATCACTCGAAGGCTTAAACTTTCACGTGATACTACTAGCCCATAGCGACAGAAAGGCCCTGCCCGTCATGTGCTATCAACGTGCAACAAACTATTATATTGCTTAGTATTAATCTGAAGAATTGAATTTCATGAATCTCCGACTACCAGCCTACAATGATAGGAAAATCATCCATGTAAAGTTTGTTCGAAGACTCGCCACTATTCGGCAGTTGAACTCGAGATAGACCGGAAATGACGTTTGAAGATACCAACCTCAACGTACGCAGATCCTTCAAACTTTCAGACAGAGCAGACAGAGCGTGCTATTGTGTCGCGCGAAAACGGAAAAAAGTGTATTTTTCAGTTTGTTGAGGTAACCTCATTATTCCTCATTATTCAAGAAATGGGATGTCGATGATCTCCAAGAACTGATGACGGAGTAGATCATGTCGGTCCTCAAGTATCGAGTGATACCTAACAGCTAGCAGTGCTATGTTGCGGTCTCTAAATAATGCTTGCACTATAGCTGTTCACACAGATATAAAGATCACAGTCTTTGCTAGCTACGTACCCTCAGACATTTCTAAGCCTTTCAACATCATGATGGCAATGCTGTCAAAAAGTTGGTTCCAGGCTTTCTCGACTTCACTGTTCCAAAACGTGGCACTGTCGAGAACTTCCATAATGACCGAGAGGAAACACTTGCGTAGGTCGTTAAACTGAAAACATGATACAATATGGTTAGCGTAGAACCCGGCTTTTGGAGCCTGCATGGTTGAATTATTAATTTGAAATAGTTTTGCTTGTTGTGGGTTTCCTGTGGTTTTAAATCTATGACATCCAAACACCACAGGCGACCCATAAAGAGAAGTAGCCTGCAGCCTAGATCTGATTACATGAAACCATAAACCTCTAACCACGAGAAATCCATAAAGAGCAAAGTAAACCCATTTCAGAATTTTAAAAGAAAAACATCTAAAGTTCCGAAAGCCGGGTTCCCTGTGGCGGAATCATGCAATGCAGTGTCCTCTTTTCCAGCAGTCATTACTCTCGGTCCCAGATTTCCCGTGCCGGGAAGACCTGGGACGGACATTAGACTGATGGCTGCAAAGGGGGGAAAAATCTAGTTTCGAGTTCTCTTTGCTCAGCCTTTGTCTTGTTTGTGGCCAAGTGGAGAAAAAAGAAAATGGACGTGGTTGGGTTTTTGAAAGAACAACTTACATGGACGTGACTTGGTCGTAAATGTGGCATGTTATGGCGTCTTCCAAGTTCTACTAAATAAGCAGAGAAGCTCTCTGAATCTCCCATAGCCGTGACTGCATTATCTATAGCCATCAATAGTCTTTTTGGATGACCGTGTGTCCCATTGATGTGACCAATATCAATATTTTTGAATTCTGTAAAATATTGTTTTAGTTCTGGATGCATAGTTAGGAATCTGTGGATCAAGAATATTCTCCATTAGTCAAATCCAACCAGTGGTCTATCATCAATGCTGCATTCTGATTGGATGAGCTACTATTAAGTGCCGGCTTTGAAAACCAAAACATAAGATTTAACTTTAATTGAAAACTTATTTGGATCTATATATTTGACCGACTAGTTGGATTTGGCTCAAATAAATTTCTCATCTCATTTATTGAAGTAATAATAAGGCCGGCCACAAGAGCTCTGCTAGTTCAGCTCTTTTGAGATCTAACAGCTAAGATGGCGGCCGCCATCCAAACCCAGTCCCCTGACCGTGCGCGGACTCTACCACTACGATTAAGGTGTCTGGACCCCCTCACGCTTGACCGCTACCTTCCACGTTTGGAACGCTGGTGCATAAACGTGTTTTTATCCGATTGCAAATCTTTTTTGCACATAAGTCACATAAAGATTGAATTGATGTTTGATGCAGAAAAGTTTTCCGTCCACACACTCATGAAAACGGATAAAATGTTTCGCGTCCACACTAGTCCGATCAGAGGCGGCAAAAACGCTTCATTGCACTGATCTGCTGAGGTGAATTTTTTAGCCTTCACGCCATGTTCCCATGACAATCATGACGTCATCGTATTCGAAAAATTTCGGGTTCGAAATGTTCTTCGTCCACACTAGTGCGGCTAGTCGGCGTTTTCAAATTGTTCCACTCTGGAGACCGTATTCGAAAAAATTCGTTTTCGGTGACGAATTGTTCCGGATTCGCCCGGACTAGTGTGGACGGTAGGCCTAACCGAATAAATAAAAATTCGGATTCAAATTTATCCGGCATATAGTGTGGACGGGGCTTAAGAGCAACTGTCTGTAAAAATTAAACATACGGCGGAAAGGCTCAAATTTTCGAATTCGCTCTACTTTTGGATTTTAGTAGTGTATGATGAAGTACGAAACGCTCTGTGGTTAGTTTTGAAAAATACTTAATTTTTAGTTTTCGAGAAAAAGGGAAAAATCGGTTTGAGCTCTAGAGACGATTTTCGCTTGCAAAAGATGGCTGAAAATTGCTTACTTTCGCTTGATCCGTGTATCAAAACTGTTGATCCAAATAGCCTTCTAATTCTTTCTGCCAATAGTACAACTCTTATTTGCTCATTATGAGTAGTTTTATAAAAATTGAACAACTTTGAATTATTTAACACAATGAAAAGCAAAGGGCACTGAGTTACGATGCTCGTCAGTGCATCTCGAAAACTGCGAGTTTCCCTATGTGCCATCCTTCCAAATCTTATGAGATTACAGTCAACAACTATTGGGAAACTGCTCTTTAAAAAAATGTATTTTGTATTTTGGGGAAATAATTGTGCGCTTTTTGCGAGAGCTTTTATTTTGACTCATTAAATATGCAGAAATCATTGTTTGGCGATTGCGTGACTAAAGACTTCTCGAAATAAATTCCCTTGAAACATCATTGTTTTTCAAATCTAGTCTATACAAATAAAAGAAAACCTTAATATACTAACCTTCGACACGAAAAGGTTTTTTCCGTTGCTGCGTGCACTCATTTGAGTTATCATTCAAGCTAAGCCTAAGTGCTACAGGTAAGGTTAATAGTGCATTCTTTAATGGAAAATACAGAATTACTGTCTTTATATCTTAGACATCTGTCTTTAAGATAATTTTTTTTCCAAGTCGATTAAAGGTATTAAGTGCGTTAATGGTACTTGATCAGGGTTATCAGAAAGAGTGCTTTAATATAATGAGGCAAAAAAGAAAATTATATGTCTTTCGCCCACTTTTGTTCCATTCTCTTCCAGTTTTTTTATTTTTAAATTGCTTTGTAAAAAGAAATCTCATAAACTCTAGCAACGAAAAAAATCTCAACTATTTCAAGCATTGGTTGTCGCTTCAGTTATTTCTCGAACAACCGTATCCAAAATTGTATAGGGAAGCACGGGTGGCGTAGCGGTGAGAGCGCTCGCCTCTCACCAATGCGATCCGGATTCGAGTCCCGCTGAGCACGGTGTCGTATGTGAGTAGAGTTGTTTGTTCTTTCTCTTCTGTCCTTCGAGGGTTTTTCTCCGGGTTCTTCGACTTAATTCCTCCCTCCACAAAAATCAACTCCTAAATCCCAATTGGAATTACAGTGAATAGCTACTCTGTAGAAATGCCACTGTTAAATCAATCCCATTCATTCATTCATTTATTCATAAATTGACTCTAACAATTTGTCACTAATTTTCTTGTTTCATCTGCTTACCATGCGTGAATAATTTCAAATCAAATGCCAAGTATGTTATCTCTCTTCTCGTCTAATTTTCAATAATATTCAAGGTTCATATTTCCTAGTTTCCTTAGTGTCTGCCTTCTAGGATTAATATCCATAAGGTTTATCTCGACACACTCATATCCATGCGACATGGGAAAAAATGTCAATCGCGAGGCTATTTTTGTCGACATTTTCCAACAATAGACAAAATAAATGAAATAGATGTAAGGTCATTTTCTCACATTTTCTCATCTTTGCATCATAATTACCACGACCTAACATCTATTTCACCCCGGTCTGCTCTCAGTCTGACCTCTAGCTCAGCTGGTAGAGCATCGGTAGTACAATTCCGAAGGTCGAGGGATCGATTCCCAGCGAGGTCGGAAATTAATTTTTCCGTATCTAATTCCAAGGGTCTTTCGCCCGGAATAACCTCGTTCCCAAGCACTATAACTTATCTATATTTCTATATCTTCATGTATTTCATAAGTGCTACGCGGTGCACATATTCTCATCTTTAGATCAAGTAAAACATTTGTTTAAAAGTCAGTACATTCGTACCGAGATCCGAGAACCATGTCCGAACCTTTTAATGACCGTAACACAATCCAATATGATTTGTACCACGTGATGGCTAGTGCGAAAATGGTGAATTGACGTTTATCACAATAGCTGGATAGGAATTGTGGACGCCCACGACACGAGTGAAAAACGTCTGCGCATGCTCTGAATCCGCCGTATGCAAATTAGTAAAACATATGTAAATTTAACTTTCAAACATGCCTGATAAATAGGACTTCACAAAATGCCAAAACAAATGTCCATGCTTGAAACTTAAGACTAATTCTTTCATATTTCATATTTGTTAATGCAGTTTCTTGGTCTTACAAAAGTATACTCTCGAACTTTTTTGTATGGAGAAGACAAACATTTATTTTCTTACTCAAACTCTTCAAAATTCCTAGAAAACGTGCTGAATGCACGCATGCGCAAACGTTTTTCTCTAGTGTCGACGCCCACCTCATATTCAAATTGTTAGTTAATTTTATGGAAAGGAGTTTTTTTACCGATACGACGGCCATCTTGAATTCTGTTGTCTTGATTATTTAAGACATTATGGGATGCCGAGGGGGAATCTGTTGGAAAATTTATATACTGCACAGCTGTCAGGTTGACTTTTTATAAAACGTTACGCTTTGCAATGAGAAGTACATTTTAAAAGCAACCGAATTCGCTGGTAGTTGACACTATATGTGAAACACCGAGATTTCAAATTATTGGAAAACGTAAACCCGTCACTTTATGCTAAACGTATAAATCGTCTACGTTTTTTCTATATTTTGAAGAAAAGCTACTAGCTGAGACAAATACTATTTTTAGAATAACCTTTACAAAACCCCGCGCGAAATGATAAGAATGGCGGTTCCATTTTGAACAACGACGGACCTTAATAAAATAGAGAAGTTGAGAACACTTAAGGGAATTTTTTAACATGGTATTAGATGAGTGCAGTTATAATGTCTGGTAGGATCGAGTATCACTTTGTATTTTCCGGTATTTCAAAATGGCGAAGATTTGTCCGTCCTTAAGAATACAGACTGATAGTATTTGTCTAATTTAGTTTTGAAGATGTCTGGAATTGTACATTTTATATTTGCCGTTTGTGACAGAGGAAAATAAAGCTTGAGCACGAAAAATATTTTGATTGGTAGAATCGGTTTGTTTATTCGGTTTAATTGATTATTGGTTTATTTTGTTTGTTTTATTGTTTTTTCAGCTTTTAGTTTGTCTCTTTGTCTGTCTGTCTGTGTCTCTCTGTTTGTCGATCTGTTCGTCTGCTTGCTTGTTTGTCTGTCTGTCCGTTTGTCTGTCTGTCTGTCTGTGTCTCTCTGTTTCTCTGTTTGTTTGTTTGTTTTTTGTCTACATGGTTTTAGTTTGTCTGTCTGTCTATTTGTCCGCTTCTCTGATTGTCTGTCTGTCTATTTGTCTCTTTTTGAATTTCTTCAATCTTTGATGGATGATCAAAGGAACATCACTGTTTGAATCGGTTGCCTAGTTCCCAAGCTTGCACTCGATCACATTGTCTTGCCTAAGAAATCCTTTACTGATAACTGACCTTCAGCATTAACTTATTTCACTCGAAACCAATCTCGTACCCAGAGCCCTTATTTCTTACTGCGCATGCTCGACGAAATAATTGGGCTTTTATATATTGGAGTTTTCCAGAGCCCAATTATTTCGTCGAGCATGCGCAGTAAGAAATAAGGGCTCTGGGTACGAGATTTACTCGAAACTAACAATAAACTAACATTCTACATTCTACGCATGCGTGCATTTTAGCACGTTTTCGAAAAGTCAAGAGAGCGTTTTAATGAGAAAAGAAAGCGCTCGTTTTCTCCGAATATACTAAAAATATATGCTCTCGCGAGACCTAAATACATCTAAAAATGCATAAGTAAAAACAATATGAAAGTAAAGACATTTTGTAAAATTTAAAAGTCAAATGTGCATTTCTTTAATTTTTTTAAAATCTCATCCCATTATCTTTGGTTTCTAATTTATCAGCAAAAAGCAATTTTAAAGAAAGTAGGAGGAATTGGTCATTACTTAAGGATTTATATAGCGTCCTTTTCATATCCAAAGGTGCTTTACAGGCTCCTTTATTGTATGAAGATATAACTAGCTAAAAACTAGTGTGAGCTGCGTCGGTGTTTCTAATGGAACAGTAATGATAAGAAGGTAAATTATACACCGTGAAAAGATGAAAAAACTTACTAAATTACTTGCTTTATTGAAAGGACAGTTTTCAATCAAAGGAGATGGATAATGAGATGAAACACAGTCCCCTAGATGGTCCAGACGACGAATGCCTGCTGAGATCGATGCTAATAGTCGACAAGCTCTTTTTCTGGTTTTAATAACATTAAAAACACCAAACACTCAATATTCCAATCTTGGGGATGTTTTATAAGCTCTTTTCGCATCCCCTGATAATAATTACTATATCGACATCAGTGTTTTATTGGGAAATACGCCCCTCGTATTTTTCATACGAACTACATCCGGGACCTCAGTGGCATATTTTCCATATTCTCACACCTGAAAACATCGATTACGTCTTTTCTAATGTTTTCCCGCCCTTTTTAACACGCGTTCAACAAGGCAGTTTTGTTTGTTAAAAGTGTCTATACAATAAAAAGAAAATTACACGTATGAAGTTTATCTTCTCGTGTTGAAAAATATTTCACTTGTTCGCTGCTTTCACCACTCAAAGACAAACTTCATATCTTCAAGCCAACGTGTAATATCCTCTTTCTATATTGTTAAAACAACTGTTATGGAACTAGACTGATTCCTTGCAGTGTTTCAGCAATTCTGGATATCAAAAAGGAGCCCTCGACCTTAATTTGGAACCAGTGTCACATTGAACAAAAAATAAAATATTTCGGCATCTTCCGATGTCATTATCAGGTACGCTTGAAAACACCTGACGTGGAAGAGTGGAAAAAATATATAGAAAAAACTATATCAACTGTTCCGCATAACCAGTCTCGGAGACTCAGTTCTAATTGTCGGGATTTTATCTTAGACATGAACAGTTTTTCGATATTCATTTATCAATAATTGTATTTATTTTTCTGTAGCAACATTTTCTCCAAAAACTAAAAAATCAAAATTCCTACTAGTCTTTCTAATTTCGCAATTTAAAGTCAATAGGGATGCGAAAAAAATCATACAATAACGGATTGGGAAATCGTATCCTATTGTCGACCCAAATCATGTATGATAAATTGCCATCCAGGATTTATTATTAAGCTTATATCAATGTACATATACAATCAATGGAGTATTCTAGACAAACACTTATCAATAACACTTTCGGGACTTTCGGCACATTTGATAAATATCACATATTCAAGTCCTTTTTATTGTCGAAATCTATAATACTAGCAATTTCGCTAATTTTTACCTCGAGTAAATCCATTTTTACTTTAAGGCTTGTAAAGTAAATACAAAGTGTGACAAATTAGAACAAATCCGTCGACTATTTGCATAAGGAACGATTATCCAAAAAATCTTGAAGCATTGCCGGCACTAAATGGTTGAAAATCATTGAGAAGTTGAATTTTCTCCACCCGTGAAAATTGAAAATAGATCCGGTATTGAAATGTTCAATGAGGAAGTAAATGAACTGGTGAGATTGCCCGAATGGTGACACTCGCCTTCCAACCAAAACCATATATTATAATTACCTCTCCGAGCTGCACATTATTATTTAAAATGAAGGAAGCTTCAGTATTATAAATTGATAAACTTGTACTGAATGTAGAAATCTCTCTCTAGCGTGTTTCTCGATATTGGAAAAGCTCGAAAATATTCACGAGTGACTTTGTCTTCGGCATGCTGTTTTGTATTGCTATTCGTTTCTTTTCTTTTGAGCTGCTTAGAAAAAGCGTTTCGTAGGATTATTAGTGAAAAAGAAGATCTTAATAATCCCAAAACTGTCAGGTAGTTCAGGAAGCAAGTTAGATTTAAAAATTCGCATTATTCTTACCACCAAACCTACCGTTTGTAAACAGATATCCCAATTTCTCTCTTCGAGACCTCGAGAAATTTCCACGTTTCTCGTATCAAGTATTTCTGTTCATAACTTAATTCACAGCTCTTGGCCATTTTGAAAATGTCAATATGAGCTTTTCGATGTGCAGGATTGACATCTATAGAGCTAGAACATCCCATGGTCAATCTGTTCTTGTACAGTGTATTATTTTTTTTGCCTCTTGAATTCTTAACTCGTAGCTACTTGACAGAACTTGAAGCTAGTAAATCGCTTCTTGGTCGACTTAAAATTGTAGGGTTAATTGCAATAACTTGATTGTATAATCCTTAGCGTTTGTAGAAAATACGCTAAATTGATGATCAGAAAAGCTTGGAGCTCGTCGACTCCCGTCTTCAGTGAATGTGGTACGTGTCTTCAGATTGTTTACAGGGGTATAGAAATGCAGAATAACGCGGTTCAGACTATCGGGTTTCTTTCTCAAAGGTCACTGTTTCAACGTTCTTGATGACTCCCTGCACGTACGGTAGCAGCTATGGGCAACGAAGCTGGTTCCACTCTTATGTCTCTCGCGCGATGGTCTCGTGATACAGGAATAAAGACAGTCACTTAATTCGAATCCTCATTTATATTCATTATCTTGCAGCGATTATTTTTTTTCCAAACTGACAACACATCATTTGGTATAACACACGTTATTCAAAGCCCATCATAATCGGATTTCTATTTTGGAAATGAGCTTGAAAGGATCTTCTTTGTAGAGAACAAATTGGAGATACCGAAAAAAAAGAAATGTCAGATGATAATCAGGGTCTTGTCGAACATTTCGTTGTTACTATGGTAACGTTTCCTTGTCCCGAGTGACACTTATCCTGCATGCATGGTTTTTAAGAGTTTCAATTTTTATTTTCTTCATCCTTTTTTCTTTCCTTTCGCCATTCATGTTTTTCGCTTTATTATTATTATTTTCTCTCTTTCTTTTCTGCTTTCTAAGTTCTTTGCTTTCCTTAATTCTACAGTTTATAACCAAGGAAAGAAAATCAAAGAACAACAACAAAAAATCCAATGGATCTTCAGCTGATTATAAATGTATCAAAAGAAAGCGTTATTCTCTTTCGAATGTATCCCACGTACTTCTAATATCAATTCAATACCAGAGTGGGCTAAAGAGCTCAATTAATTCGTCCAAATAAGCAGCTGCAGCTAGTGATAAAGAATTGAAAGAATGGAAAATTATTTTACAAAATGAAAAAGTGTCGCACACACTAGATGACTTTTTCGACAGCTTGACAAGTTGACTTCACAATTAAAAATATTTCAATAAACCTCTTCAGCTTGTGCGCAATGTTTTCCCATTTCAGACCACATGTCATTCTCTTGAGAATAAGCCAATTCTTTATTACTTGAATTGTATACAGATTCATTTGCCTTCTCGTCTGCAACCATCAAACAAAGGAACGATACTCTAGGGAATGACACGTGGTCTGATATAAGCAAAACATTTCGCCAAATGTAAAGAGTAATCCAGTACCGCTCGAAAGCTGGATTTTCATTGCTCCCTAAGTACAGTACCGCTTTTGTAAGGTTAGGTTTAGTGCTATTGTTTGGATGACCAATCCAATCATGTAACTCGTTCCGAGCGGTGCGGGCTGGCTCGAGGTTAAG
This sequence comes from Actinia tenebrosa, assembly GCF_029948245.1. Taxonomy (NCBI): domain Eukaryota; kingdom Metazoa; phylum Cnidaria; class Anthozoa; order Actiniaria; family Actiniidae; genus Actinia; species Actinia tenebrosa. The sequence goes on along the minus strand of NW_028292582.1, from coordinate 7,262,031 downwards.
TCCGGCATTGTAACAAGAAATGAAATATTTCATAATATTTGAATCACCGCATTTAGAGCTGGCATGTTGGCTTTGTTTGAAGAATTCTTATTTACTTAGCAAATGTGAGCCCTTCTTGAAGTTTGTCAGAATTGTCTAAACTCTTTATATAGAAGACATTTTCTTCAAATAACTGAAAGTTAGAATTAAAACCGTTGTTGGTTTTGAAACGACAGATCAAAGAAACTTAGACCCAAACAGTTTTATGAACTGACCAATGATATCGACATATGTCGTACACAGGTTTCGACAATAAGATTACAAAGGTCTGAAAAGTATAGCGTACAATTCCCGCCAAAATTCGATCATCGTATTGAATGTCGTGTTTTACGTGATTCAGCATCCAAATCCACGACCAGTACTTGCATGTTTTCGATAATTTATCCAACTGCAACCCAGTCGTGAGCCGTCAACTTGGGCTCAGTAATCTACATCGAATTGTCTCCCCAGTAGGGGAGACAAACGTCAATTTACTCTACCCCAGACAGTTTTTTTTTTTTGGACATTGAACATGGTCGGACTTACGCAATATTCTGTAGGTAACCATCACATGATGGCAGCAGCCATCGGACTAGAGGCAAAGCAATAGACTATTTGTCCCCTGAGAAACTGAATTCTTTCGCACATTAATCAGATTAGGCCGTATTCAATAGGCCCTTTGCAGTTAACGGTCATGTGTCTGTACTGGTGAGCAAAATTTTTCATTTTATTTTAAATTGGTGATTCTTTTTAGCAACTTGTAAAGAACTGAATGAAACGATGTGCAACCAGTGTGTTACGAAATGCAGTTTTATTACGAACTCCCGAAACAGGTTGTAGAAAATTTGTTTGCTCACCAGTATATTTCACCCATGGGAATCAAGATGTTCATTCATTTGCTCTCAGTGAATTAATCAGCACGTGATTACTAAGCTTCAAAGGCCCATTGTCCCTGCCTCCTGTCATGGCTGCCATCACCTGTTGGTGTAAAGCCTCTATACTTGGCCGTCAAGGTACTGAGTATAGTAATTCAGGAAAACCGAGATCTTCAAATGAATTAAACCCTAAGTTTTTGATACGTGGATCTATTACCGATCGCCGACGGTTTTCTAAATTTAATTGATCATTAATCATTGATTGAAGAAGGTACGTTTGTGTTGGGGGAGGGCTGGGGGATTGGGACAAAACCTTTTAAGCTTTTGATATCTATTACGATCACCGATAGGTTTTCTAATTAATCATTGGGCAAGGTAAATCTTTTTATTAGGGGGTGGGGGTGGGGTGGTTGGCCGGGGTATTCGTAGTAAACTTTTTAAATATTGTTGTAGCCCTCCCCTTTCACACAGTAAGAAATTCATGATCCTCCAAGGAAAACAGCTTTCTTTTTGACCCTCCCCGTAAAAGCTCAAATATTTACTGATGAACCTCCCCTCATTCAATGACAGGCAGACACTGTCCGTCATGTGCTCCCAACCAGAGTATTCTATTGCTTGGTATCAATCAGATGAATGAATCTCATGAATCTCATTACCAGCCTACAATGACAGGCAAACACTGCCCGTCATGTGCTATCAACCAGAGAGTATTCTATTGCTTGGTATCAATCAGCTGAATTAATCTCATGAATCTCATTACCAGCCTTCAAAAACCAAATACACACAAGATCTAATACTGCAAATTACCTGTTATAAATACGCTCTCATTTGAAAGGGAAAGATATTTGCATTAACAGACTGGCTGGCTTATAATCAGGGGAGTAGCTTATGACTGGAAGGATATTTGCAATAGAGTGGTTTTATTTATGAAAGGAAAGGAAAATAACTATTTAGTTAGTACTAGTAAATAAGGAAGAAAAAAAAAGAGAAAACAATGGGTTTAGAGTCTACTACTAATTAGCAACTTGTGTACTTCCTAAGAACGCACGCGTTCATTGGTTAATTGGAGGTGAACATTGTACGATATTCACCTCTGAATCTCGGAATATTGAGTCGGCAACAAAATGGCATCTGCCGGCAATCGTTTTGCTACAATTTCCGATGAGGAAATTGAAAAAATGAAAGTAAATGCCATTCCTATCAATACTAAAAAGGCAACGAAGTATGGCCTAAAAGTTTTGCTAAACGTTTTGCGTGGATTTGTCACGCAAACTAAAAGTTTCTGTTTGTTTGTTTTTATTGAATTATTGTATATAAAAATAAGTTACTCTGTACACAAAGTGGTATATGCTAAAACTCAGGCTCAGTGAATATGGAGAATATTTACCTCGCCGCTCGAAGACTTCGCGTGTCGGTAAATATTCCCCGATAATCACTTCGCCTTCGGCGAATAATTGCTTACTATTATGAATACTATTTTTTCACGGGTTGAATAAAATCACTCTACCAGACTAGAGGATTTATGACCAGGGGGGGAGGTGCTTATAACTGGATCGAAGGATATTTGCATTAGCAGATTAATGAGCGTATATACAGGGGGCATATGGGGGATTTTTGCGTTGCCAGACTGGTGGGCTTATAGCCGGGATTTTACGATATTAATCGTTTTTTTAAGTTTAAAATTTCGAGTTCTCTTGCTCTATTATAGCGTCAGTAAGTCTATACTCATGGGACCAACAGCGATATTTTAAAATTCCTTTTAAATGTCGGTGAACCTGTAAAAACGAAAAGGATTTAGTGAAGTGCTCACTTCTGACTCCAGTGTTAGTAAATGCAGCAACACTGGTTTTAGAGCAGGACGGCCTTCATTTGACATTTCTGCAGAGTTTTCAGCTTTATTTATTTGTTTATTTATCTATCTTATTTTTAAGTCAAATATATAAACATTTGATAGAAAACCTTCACAATTAATTGATAAATAAAAAATACTTAATTACCTCGAACGTCGGCAATAAGCATATACATATGGCGGGCTTATTGCCGACGTTCGAGGTAATTAACTCTAGCTAACTCTTACGTACATAGAGTCCCTCGGATACGTCACCGACGTTTTCACAGTCATGCGAAAACAGCTCTCAGATCGTCTGCGTAGAATGCAACGAGAACTAAGGATTAGACAGTTTTAACAGCAACTGCAAATGAAACTTGCTTGAAGCAGATAAGCATTAAAGCGACCATATACAATAGCGATAAAAGCCTTTTGAATTGTCGTTGAAGCTGTGAAAAATGATGCTTAAAACATAAGTGAGCTTGAGTTAATTTAACGGGTCCAAGAATGGCTTGTGAAAACTAGTCGCTTATTATAGTCTTCTCCTTCAAAGAAGATCTAGTGCAGGTTTTGTTTCAACATCATCGAGCTAGGTGACATACGAACTAATCATCTCGACGGTTTTAAAGAATGAACTAAAAAGAACTTGTTAAAGCTGGCAAGTACTGTTCGTATTGACTTGGACACAAAATTTCAAAAAAACAAAAACCAAAAAAATCGTTTTTGGGAGTGTTTCGGGACATGTAGTTTGAGATGATTTACAATACGAGTCGAGTCAACTGTTCAACAGCCATTAGCGACTACTATCAGACGGTACATTTACTGGATGTCCGAAGTGTTACTAACTTTGTAGACCACTATTATGGCCTTGCAATCTTTCTTCTATGCATCAACATCATTTTACCATTCCTGACCGTCCTGGGAAACCTTATAGTGATACTCACCGTGTTTGTCTACCGACAATTGCGAGTTCCGGCTAATCTTCTTATAGCTACTCTTTCTGTTTCTGATTTATTAACAGGGCTGATTGCCCAACCAAGTCATGTTAATTACCTTTTAAGGGCTATTCAGCACAATACAAAACCTTGTTACGATACTTCTAGCATTTTTTTCCATACTGTAGCTTTCTTGACGATTACTGCTAGCATCACGTGTCTCGGTCTTATAACCTATGATAGATACATAGCCATTGTTCATTCCTTGAGATATGTTACTATCATGACCTTGTCCCGTACGAGACTCGCTATTCTGTCCCTATGGATCATCAGTACTATGATGGCGTCAACAGTTTATCTTCTCTCTCCTCTCTTCCAAGAGGTTCGCTTCCTGTCCTACACATACGGGATACTACTCTGCATCTTCATAATCGCTATCTACGCCAAACTTCATCGCATTTCACGAAAACATGCACTCAGAATTAAAAATGAACAATCGTCCATCGGCCGTAACAAAGAAAATAAACTCGAAAGACGTTCCTTGATAACTATTTCTATGGTAATCATGTCTCTGGCTTTCAGCTTTCTTCCGCATATCCTGCTCGCAGCGAAGATGAGACTTGACAAGAGTAATCTCCTAGCACAAGACGTTGCCAAACAGTTTACTTTAACAGTGATTCTAATGAACTCCACTATTAATCCTTTATTGTACTTTTTTAGAAGTCCAAAGTTGAGGAATTATAGCCGAAAACTGTTCACTAAAGGACTAAACACGGGTGGAGTACCGGTGATTCCCGCGTTCGTGGTGTCGTATATGAGAAGAGTCAGTTCCACGAATTAGTTCTCTCCTGTGCTGTTTTCACCTCGCTCCACAAAAATCAACTTCTGAATTTTTTTTCGATCATGGAACGAGGGCCACAAGTTTGTTAGCCACTGACTATTAATTTCAACACTCGTAAAACAAGGAGGATTCAAAATATAAATATGTATGGAACATCTAACTATTAATCGCCAAAGGCGAAGTGATTATCGAAGTGATTGTCTTTGAGCAGCGAGGTAAATATTCCCCAATAATCACTAAGCCTGAGACAAATGATTGTTTTAGTATAAATACACAGGTGATTCTTTCAAAAATAAAAGAAAAAGAAAAAGAAAAAAAAAAAGAAAAGAAAAGAAAAAAAGAAAAGAAAAAGAAAAAGAAAAAGAAAAGAAAAAGAAAAAAGAAAAAGAAAAGAAAAAGAAAAAGAAAAGAAAGAAAAAGAAAAAGAAAAGAAAAAGAAAAAGAAAATAAAAAGACCCCTCCCCTCCCCATCCCCTCACCCACCCCCACCCCCCCCCCCCCCCCCACCGCACCATCACCCCCCCCGACCCCTCCCCCTCCCCCTCCCCCCCCCACCCATCAACACCCCCCCCCCCCCCCCTCACAGACACCCAACGCCAAGCACCACAAACAAGAAAAAAGAAAAAAAAATGCATTTTTTTCCCGGTAACAGCAACAAAGCGGCTGGCCGCCATTTTGGATTTTCGCTCGAGGTGATTGTCGTGTGATAGTGTGAGTTTCTTGACCATTCAGCGCGCGAAATTTTCTATAATCACCTGCGTATTTTTACTAAAACCATATAACATATGGCCTAGGAAGAGGTTCCTGACATAGCTCAAACCAGAGTGAACGAAGTTCAGTTAACATTAGAGTTTAAGATTCTCGTTTACGGCAAACGGGAGACGTTAGTTAGTTAAAAAATTATTTAAAACTAGTGAAAAGAAAAACAAAAAACAAATAAACAAACAAACAAACAAATAAAAAAAAAAAAAAAAAAAAAAAAAAGAAAGAAAGAAAAAGAAAAAGCACAGACACACACACATACTTCAATCCGTTTACGTAAAAATAGCGGTGCCTTCTTAAATTTAAAACGTTAAAAGACCACTTAGTCGCTTAGCTACGATTGTCAAGTGTCGCCCTCTCCTCAGTAGGCTATAGAGCACACACGTTTTGGTCTTCTCGATTCTTTGCTTTACTTTAGGGGATATATTTTCAAGATGACGTGTATTTTGTTTCCTGAAGCAGCCCCAAAATGCACTGCATTGTCAACTCAGCCAAGGTTTTTCCTTAATTATTTCGAAGTAGCTATTTAATTAAAGGAAGCTTCACTTCTGGTATCCTCACTATACAGACCACCTTATGTTGAGGTGAAAGGTTTTATTCCTTATCTCGAAAAAAAAAAAAAAAAAAAAGCACTGGTATATGCATCTATTAAAGGGAAAGAGATTTTGGACTGCTTGGTGACTTGAACTATGAAATTTCTTCAAATAAACTCACATGATGCTAAAAACTAGTGTGAGCTGCGTCGGCGTTTCTAATGAAACAGTAATGATGAAAAGGCAAATTATACACCGTGAAAAGATGAAAAAACTTACTGACGTTTCGGACGCTAGTCCTTCTTTTACTCCGACGATGGACTAGCGTCCGAAATGTCAGTAAGTTTTTTCATATCTTTTCACGGTGTATAATTTACCTTTTCATCATTACTGTCACATGATGCTATATAGAACCATAGCCCAAGGTAGATTTCTGTGGTGTCATGTAATAAGAAAATGTATGGCGATAGCACTTAAGAGCAGATGTCCACTAATATCGAGCAAAATCGAGAACTCGCGGTCACAGTCAAAATTTCGATTTTGCTCATTTTTGGTTTGCTGGAAGGTATTATCGAGTAAACAAACGTGGTGTAGTTAGTTTTTCAAAAAACCGCTAAAAATCTGAGAAATCCGAGAAAAACTGTTGGCACAGCGGCGATCTCAAAAGTATGCAAATTTTCAGTTGAATCAAACCGGTCCAAAAACAACTAACGCATACAGAATAGGAAAAAGATATGAAAACTATATGTTTATAAATTGATAGAAGAGATGTTTGAGACTTGATTGGGTATAAAATAATGGTTTTAGCTATTTATTGAAAGCGGTCAGATGATATTTAGAATTGAGTGGCATTCACTCATAGATCTGACCCTTGCTACGCCAAAAAAAATTTAATCAAGTGCGCAACTTTTTTTCTCAATGAAACTCACGTCATGAACTATTTAGATGTTCTTCTAGAACATATCCAAAAATCAGTTTGGGTTATTGAAATTTATGTTCATACGGAGGCCGTGAACATTGGGTATTTTCGACATATACCGTGACTGAAATCGACGAGTGTTTGTTGTTTCTGGTCGCTATTTTCTCACTGGTTTCTATTTTCATCCAGAATTAAAGCCCGAAAATGCGTTTCCTGACCACAAAATACAATAACCCAAACTGATTTTTGGATATGTTCTAGAAGAACATCTAAATAGTTCATGACGTGAGTTTCATTGAGAAAAAAAGTTGCGCACTTGATTAAATTTTTTTTGGCGTAGCAAGGGTCAGATCTATGAGTGAATGCCACTCAATTCTAAATATCATCTGACCGCTTTCAATAAATAGCTAAAACCATTATTTTATACCCAATCAAGTCTCAAACATCTCTTCTATCAATTTATAAACATATAGTTTTCATATCTTTTTCCTATTCTGTATGCGTTAGTTGTTTTTGGACCGGTTTGATTCAACTGAAAATTTGCATACTTTTGAGATCGCCGCTGTGCCAACAGTTTTTCTCGGATTTCTCAGATTTTTAGCGGTTTTTTGAAAAACTAACTACACCACGTTTGTTTACTCGATAATACCTTCCAGCAAACCAAAAATGAGCAAAATCGAAATTTTGACCGTGACCGGCCGATGCTCGATATTAGTGGACCTTTGCTCTTAAGAGGGCGTCTCTGTAACAGCGTGCCACTCGATCTGGGCTCGAAAAATAGATTTCTTTTATATTCCTACCATCGAAAGTACTATCTATCCTCACTACAAAATTGCAGTTAGAATTGTTCTAAATTCTTTTTTTCACTCGCTATGCGAATTTTTGTCCATCGACCCCAAATCAGTGAAAGACGCCGATTTTCGAGGTCGGCCGAGGGCTATTTTCAAAGTCTGTTTTCTCGGGTTTCTCTGCACATAAAAGCTAATTTTTCTATCCAGAACTTTAGTCTAGTGTAACTTCTGCATAAAAACAGTAATAGTTGTTTTTGGAATGCGCGAATATTCTGAAAAATAATCCTAACTGATCGAGACTACTGAAAGCGTGACATGGAAAGCTAAGCTTATGAGACCTCGAATATTGCATATTTCTCATTTGTGGCACCTAATCTAGCCCTAAAATATCATTCAACCTTGAGATAAGAATCTCTTTTATAGATGTGTGCAATAAAATTTGCGGCACTTTGCGTTTCTACGAAATAAGCTAAGTTTCAAATTGTTCTATTTTCAGTAATTTCCTTGCGTGACACGACAGGCCGTTGGGTCTGTGATGGCTACTTCTTTGCTCATTATCCTCAATACCATTACCTAAAATATAATATGATGAATTAAACCTTAACTTTACAATAATTGTTCCATTATAAAAGATTTCAATGATCTACGGCTTCATTTAATAGTGTTTCAATAAGCTGTTTTGAAATTTCACCGCACAATAATTTTTTTATTTGCATATCTTGAGGTCGGGAGGTCAATCGCTATTTGTTTTTTTAATTGTAGTAAATAAATTCTCGCTTTATCTCGAAAGATACTAAAGAGATCCAAAAATGAGAAGTGTTCTTACCTGTAGAGCTGAATATTTCTAGTTTTTTTAGATGAAGGTAACATATCATTCATATCATTGTAAGTAAAGGATGTACTTGCCCGCGTTAGTAGCGTTATTCACTGTGTTATTGATCAACTCTATACTTATATTTGTAGTATTTGGAATACTGAATCTATGTCTTTGTACTAAATATCAGTGAGTTAGACTAGGACGTCTAAATTGAAGACTCTTGCAAAAATAAAATAACATAAAATAAAATAAAACAAAATAAATAGCTCTTATTAACCTCGTTTGCTCGGTCCGTACCGTAAGTTATGGACCGAGTTTTTTCCACTGCCTTATGGCCCAAGCGCGCAGCGCGCGGGCCATAAAAAAGTGGAAAAAACGAGGATCCATAACTTACGGTACGGACCGAGCAAACGAGGTTAATAAGATATTTATTATATGGCAAGGCAAAAAGAGGGGAAGATCAAAAAGGGGCGAAACAACAAAAAGTAAAGTTGACAGCGCATGTCAAACGAGAACTGCATTGGAAGGGCTTCCTGTACGTGCCACAAGTCATGTAGTGTTTGAGGCGCTCAAAAGGCGAAGTTTTAGTTTACTTTGAAAGAATTTAGCTAAAGTTTAAAGTTTTCCGAAATACTAGTTAACAAAAGTGAGGCTTTATTTTGCAAAACATATGAATGCAAAGCAAAAAAGGCATCAAAAGAAGACCTCAAGAACTCAACATGAGATTGAGAAGAAAACTGTCGTACTTCAAACTTCAAGATATTCACAACCAAGATGAAAAATACTACAGCCTTCCGCTTGTTTTCCTGCCTTTTATTGAGAAACAAAACTCAAAAACTGTCTCCAGAAATGAATGAGAAGCTTTGAAAAATTACGGCTGGCTGAACATGGATAGTTTTCGTCAATTTTCAACGTTTTGACTGTTTGAAGCGGGCCGCCATATGTACAATGGCTGAAGTCATGAAGAAGGCACACTTTCGACTCAATTAAAAAAGGTACTGCCAACTCTCCTGTCTAAAAATACATTCAAATTCAAGTGGGGGTGAAATATTACTGAAATATGGACATACTTCAAGAGCGGATGAGCCTAGAAAACTGCTTAAGAGTGACTGTCGGTAACGATCAAGCAAAATTCAAAATCCGTGGCAAACTTCGAAAAATCGATTTCGCTCATACTTTGAAGTTAGTTAGGGTAATGTATCCTAAGAATCGCTGTATAGTTGGTTTGATCAAATAACGCTTTATTATGGAGAAAAATGGAATTTTTCAAACACTCCCGAAAACGCCGTTCGCGACAGTAAATTTTGACTCAACTTTCGCGGCTGCTGGACACAAAATAAGCAACACTGGGAATTAAAACAACCCATATTCTTGAAGAACAATCTATTGAGTACGATATGCGTGACTTTGGGATCAATTGTACAATTTTAAGATAACAAAATAATTTTATTCGCTAGACGTGTGTTTAGAGTATCAAAAAGTAGGTCTTACAAAAATATTCATTCTGAATGTGCTTAACCTCTCAGTCGCGTGAAACGTCGCTGGTTGATTATTCAGATGTTGGTCTTTCTAGTGATGTAAAGAAATCTTTGGGCAAATGATTGTGTGTCACGCAGTATGTCTTCAAACTTTGGTCAAATTACTCATTTCTGACCTCTGGCCGCTTTCTATAACAGACAAGATACTAGTGTTTATAAGTAAAATATAAACTCAAAAACAAGCCTAAAACACTTTTATAGCCTTAAGTAATGTAGCTGTTTAAGAATTCTTACCTGGCAAACTCTGAAACCTGGATTTTTATGAATGTTTTTAGACACAACATCGATCTGGTTTCTTTCATTACCGACTCGAACTTGTCAACGGCCGAGTGCCACAGGGAGCCCAACCTTTCTTGTTGTGGTGCAAAACACAGGAAACCCAGATTGATTAAAAAATCGTTTTAATTTGTTTTAATGATGATGCAAACACACACAATAAAAAATTTCACAACTATTCCAGTAACACTTACTGAATTACATGATAATCTATAATATGAATGACTAATAAAGAGGGGGAAAACCTGCAGTAGAACCTTACTAATGGTAACAGTTCTAAATTGATTTTAAAGAAGTTGAACCGTATACACTACATGCAATTTTTCTGCTCGGCATGTCATCATAAATGATCACCGGCCTCTAAGGTTCATAATTAGTACCGAACAAATGTATGTGACAGAGGCACCCACGATTTTATTGGAGTAGATGCAGAACATGAAAATCTTTGGAAAGTTTTTACGCATCCTTCTTCGGAACAGGTGAACAGCGTGTCATCATCGGTATCGCTGTTTTCCTTGCGGGAATCTGTAGTGGTCTTTGGTTTGTATTTCCTACTTTGTCTAGGTATGACAACGCAGAAATCTGGAACCTGGTCATCAGAATACTCCATCTTCCTAAGGGTGGGTAAGGCTAGAGCTGACGATTTCTTCGTTGTTTCAAAATTTTTGCTTTGGATGCAAATTATATTCATCTTGAGTCCTACATATTTTCAAGTACTTTCACCAAAACTAATTAAACCAAGCCCCAATACTCCTCTTTATAGTTCCATTCAGTGATCACGAATAATAGTTTCTAGCCGAGGCTGGAGTTACCGCGCATGATAAACTATAGTTTTGCTATGCGCGGAAACTCCAGCCTCGGCTAGAGACTATTATTCGTGGTCACTGAATGGAACTGTAAAATGGAGTATTAAAGAGTGACTGTCTGTAACCATCGAGCAAGGCGTAAGCCTTGACAATGATGTTATCTTCAAAAAGCGTAACATTGTGGTTTGGAGAGCATACGGCGTTGGAAAAGGAAAAAAGATACCCAACACGAAATTTGAAACAACGAAGAAATCGTCAGCTCTAGCCTTACCCACCCTTAGGAAGATGGAGTATTCTGATGACCAGGTTCCAGATTTCTGCGTTGTCATACCTAGACAAAGTAGGAAATACAAACCAAAGACCACTACAGATTCCCGCAAGGAAAACAGCGATACCGATGATGACACGCTGTTCACCTGTTCCGAAGAAGGATGCGTAAAAACTTTCCAAAGATTTTCATGTTCTGCATCTACTCCAATAGAATCGTGGGTGCCTCTGTCACATACATTTGTTCGGTACTAATTATGAACCTTAGAGGCCGGTGATCATTTATGATGACATGCCGAGCAGAAAAATTGCATGTAGTGTATACGGTTCAACTTCTTTAAAATCAATTTAGAACTGTTACCATTAGTAAGGTTCTACTGCAGGTTTTCCCCCTCTTTATTAGTCATTCATATTATAGATTATCATGTAATTCAGTAAGTGTTACTGGAATAGTTGTGAAATTTTTTATTGTGTGTGTTTGCATCATCATTAAAACAAATTAAAACGATTTTTTAATCAATCTGGGTTTCCTGTGTTTTGCACCACAACAAGAAAGGTTGGGCTCCCTGTGGCACTCGGCCGTTGACAAGTTCGAGTCGGTAATGAAAGAAACCAGATCGATGTTGTGTCTAAAAACATTCATAAAAATCCAGGTTTCAGAGTTTGCCAGGTAAGAATTCTTAAACAGCTACATTACTTAAGGCTATAAAAGTGTTTTAGGCTTGTTTTTGAGTTTATATTTTACTTATAAACACTAGTATCTTGTCTGTTATAGAAAGCGGCCAGAGGTCAGAAATGAGTAATTTGACCAAAGTTTGAAGACATACTGCGTGACACACAATCATTTGCCCAAAGATTTCTTTACATCACTAGAAAGACCAACATCTGAATAATCAACCAGCGACGTTTCACGCGACTGAGAGGTTAAGCACATTCAGAATGAATATTTTTGTAAGACCTACTTTTTGATACTCTAAACACACGTCTAGCGAATAAAATTATTTTGTTATCTTAAAATTGTACAATTGATCCCAAAGTCACGCATATCGTACTCAATAGATTGTTCTTCAAGAATATGGGTTGTTTTAATTCCCAGTGTTGCTTATTTTGTGTCCAGCAGCCGCGAAAGTTGAGTCAAAATTTACTGTCGCGAACGGCGTTTTCGGGAGTGTTTGAAAAATTCCATTTTTCTCCATAATAAAGCGTTATTTGATCAAACCAACTATACAGCGATTCTTAGGATACATTACCCTAACTAACTTCAAAGTATGAGCGAAATCGATTTTTCGAAGTTTGCCACGTTTTGCTCGATGGTTACAGACAGTCACTCTTAAAACGTTTACGAAAGAAACTACTGGCTTCTTCACCCGATCAGATAAGTTCAAACTGGACGTTGTTAGCTCACTGAAATAACAAATTTACGTTAATTCTACGGTAAACCTATCTTTATTTCATTTACTGAATTAGCCGCTGTTCGCCACCCTTTAGTTCGTAGTTTGACATAGTATTAGCTTTAGCATAGTTAGCTTTTCTAGTTTTTTCTAGTCGTACAAAATCGCTCAACTAATGCCGTGTAGAGCCTTGATCGAAAGAGTTTCGCTTGTATGAAAGAGTTGTCGCTTGTTTGATAAGTTTTACATTAAATGCCAGTGACTTTCAGTTATCTTTGATTATTTATTGAAGGTTTTCCGACGATTTTCATCCAGAAATATATTTTTTTGATAAAGATTTGAATGTTTTAAAAGATTATAAGTACGTACACTCAGTGAACCATTTCATTTTTCGGTCCGTACCGTAAGTTATGGACCGCAAATTGACTAATCATAGCGCGTGAAATTACCTTGCCATATAATAACAATGCATAATAATTGTTTAAAAATATACATCTTTTAAATATAATACAAATAACCATTATTACAAATACAAATATATATTTAAGAGCGAAATTCAGTCGGAGAGAAATGAAACTATATACGATAGGTTCCGCCGAGAACCAGACGAAGCTTCTTATATATCACTTGTTCAAGAGACACCTTCAACACTTAGCATGAGCTGAGCTCTAAAACCAAGAACCGGATCGAGCTGCTCGTTTTACAGAAAATGTGCGGTCGTATTTGACAGCAAAGTTTAACCTGGGTGAGAGGACTGGTAGAAAAGCAGACCCTGAACAAGCGCGAGAAATGAGAACGATGAAAGGCGCTTTGAAAGAGAAGAATGGCTATCGAAGACCCAGATTGCAGGATTCTTTTCACGTCTTTCCACTTCGCGAAAAAAATCCACAGTACGAGATATTACCGTGACCAGTCCTGAGAAAAATGTACGATCTTTTGTAGAAGAGGAAGACATTCAGGATGTAATACCAGAGTCAGAACGTATGAATCTGTTCAAGGACGGATGCAGGACGGGGGGGGAGGGGGCAAAGGGGGGCTGAAGCCCCCCCTTCAGCAGAAAAAAACGATGCTTTTTTATATTGTTTTCCGTTGTGTTGACGGAAGAAACTCAATTAGACCCCCCCCCCACCAACTCAATTAGCCCCCCCCCTTGCTGTTACGAGAAATTGATCATGAGCATAGCATATTGGCCTGCAACACCCCATTATGACACGTACGATCTTTGCGCCTACTATATCAAAGAAACAAGATCTCAGCCTTCAATGTTGCAATGCTGAAAAAAATACTTAATCACTTTGAAGTACAGTTTAGATCTAAAGGCCTTAAGGCAGAGCTCGTGCGTTTGGTTGGCGAAGTCATTAAGGAATGCAAGTGTTCTCCGCAGTAGAATCAGTAGTGCTAGCTAGCTATACCGCAAACCGGTTGGCTCAGCTAGTTGGTTGAGCATCGGGACTTTCTTGCGGGAGGTCGTGCCTCGAGTCCCAGCCGGACCAACACTCAGGGTCTTAAAATAACTGAGAAGAAAGTGCTGCCTCTGTAATTACATCTGCAAATGGCTTTCAAGTGGCTCGGATGACCACTTTAAATGGCGGTCTCGTCCCTTCACAATCATCATTACTAACCAACATCGGAGGGACGTAAAAGAACCACTGAGGACGTAAAGGAACCCTGGCAGTGACCAACCTCAGTGCCTACACTTCATACTAACCATCTCTCATGCTTGTAGATTGCACAAAAAGCAATCTGTCATTAACAACTCAATGTAAAGCGCCTTTGATCATATTCATATAGAAAAGGCGCTATATAAATTCATAAGATCATTGTAAGCATTTAATCTTAGTTCAGTGAGTACACGACAGGCGCGGCCGAAGCTGAACATTAGAGAGTTTTAGATTGACTTTTTTTTCTCCCCGCAAACGGCAAACGTGACCACGTTTTCATAGTTTTCCTTTATTTTACTTCACCTTTTACAAACTTTCTCACCAAGCGCAAATACTCTTTTGTTTTTCTACTACTTGGATTTTTTTGCGATTCTTTTTCGGTCATTTAAAAGATTTTTTTACTGGTCAACTGACGTTTCACGTTTGCCGTGAACGTAAATCTAAAACTCTCTATTATCCATTGGAGGACTTGGAGGAGCACGTCAAAACAGACTGTACTGATTGACTGTTTTAAAATCGCCTTGAAAATAATGTTAGTTCCGAACTCATGTAGATAACCAAAGAATTTGCTTTTGTAATGAAGATGATGATGATGATGATGATAATGATGATGATGATGATGATGATAATGATGATGATAATGATGACTTATTAAATTATAATAATAATAACATTAATGATATTTATAATAATAATAATAATAATCACAACAAAACAACAACAAGAGAAAAGGCCGTCCAATAAAAACATTAATAAGAACAATCTACCAAAGATTTCAGGAATATCAACCACCACAGATTCTGAAAGAATGCTTTAGACGCAACCATAATAGCTTGGCTTCAAAGTAGTTGAACTTAATCGAGTAGAGGGAGAGCTGAATGTTTCTCTAAGAGAAATGAGCAATACATTGATTCATTGATTGAATAATGATAATAATAATAATAATAATGGTTTATTTGAAGCATATATCTACAGAGTAGCTCTATGTCTTCAAAATTATTGGAGGAGCCAGTACCCGCAACCCCCACTTCCGAACCGCCGCCCCTGTATGATCATAATTTTCACTCGTTCTGTAGTTATAAATGAATTCATACGTTTGTTTGCACCTGTTGCAAAAATCGTCATCTCAGCCGAAGAACAGTCCGGCAAGACTGCAAAGTATTTTTCGACAAAATGATAGTATATGGAGTTCGAAAATATCGGAAGGACGAAATACCTTTTCACAATAGAAAATGATGGATAATTTATAAAGGAAATAAACGTTGAGAATGTTAAATGACTAGTGACAAAGATATCAATGATATGTTACCTTTAACTAAAAAAACTAGAAATATTCAGCTCTACAAACAAGAACGGTTCTCAGTTTTGGATCTTTTTAGGGTGTTTCGAGATATTACTAAGCGAGGATTTCTTTACTAAATTTACTATAATTAAATAAACAAATAACGATTGACCTCCCGCGGAGCTCGAGATATTCAAATAAAAAAATTATTGTGCGGTGAAATTTCAAAACAGCTTATTGAAACACTATTAAATGAAGCCGTAGATCATTGAAATCTTTTATAATGGAACAATTATTGTAAAGTTAAGGTTTAATTCATCATATTATATTTTAGGTAATGGTATTGAGGATAATGAGTAAAGAAGTAGCCGTCACAGACCCAACGGCCTGTCGTGTCACGCAAGGAAATTACTGAAAATAGAACAATTTGAAACTTAGCTTATTTCGTAGAAACGCAAAGTGCCGCAAATTTTATTGCACACATCTATAAAAGAGATTCTTATCTCAAGGTTGAATGATATTTTAGGGCTAGATTAGGTGCCACAAATGAGAAATATGCAATATTCGAGGTCTCATAATCTTAGCTTTCCATGTCACGCTTTCAGTAGTCTCGATCAGTTAGGATTATTTTTCAGAATATTCGCGCATTCCAAAAACAACTATTACTGTTTTTATGCAGAAGTTACACTAGACTAAAGTTCTGGATAGAAAAATTAGCTTTTATGTGCAGAGAAACCCGAGAAAACAGACTTTGAAAATAGCCCTCGGCCGACCTCGAAAATCGGCGTCTTTCACTGATTTGGGGTCGATGGACAAAAATTCGCATAGCGAGTGAAAAAAAGAATTTAGAACAATTCTAACTGCAATTTTGTAGTGAGGATAGATAGTACTTTCGATGGTAGGAATATAAAAGAAATCTATTTTTCGAGCCCAGATCGAGTGGCACGCTGTTACAGAGACGCCCTCTTAATACCTCAAATCGTCAACATGTGAAATAAAGTAAAGAAGTCTTAGTTGGCCTTTGAAAAGTAGTTCAGCTTCAGGTTTTGTTTGAAGGTATGCTATTGCTAATTTTGTATTCACCCCGTAGTTGACTTCATACTTTTGAGCTCTTATTCACGGATATTGATGTCAACGTTAGAAATGTTCGCGTCACGAAATCATCTTCTAAATTTCAATTGGAATCCAGTGGTAGAAAAGCTACTCTTTGAAATCATTTTTCAATTCTCATTATTTATTATGAATAGATTGGAGTATAGCCATTCACTAAATAGTCTTTTATATTTTTTTGAGATGACAATGTTTTGTCCGGGTATTGTCATTTCAAAATTAAGGTTTTTGATTGGCTAACGCGCGATGAAGAGGAAAGCTTGTTCCTTGCTCCATAGCGTGCTCGTAAGGAGAATTTTGCTTTTAATCAAAGAAAACCGGTCAGTTTTTTTCTTTCTTCTGTTTGTGTGTGTGTGTGTGTGTGTGTGTGTGTGTGTGTGTGTGTGTGTGTGTGTGTGTGTGTTAAATTCTTTAGAATCGCGATACAAAACTAATTGCGATTTTGAGACGACTGCACCATGAAATATTGACGGCGTTGGAAGAAAATATATTCGGTATTGGGCCGAGTCGCTTCGTGACTTCGCCCAATACCGAATATATTTTCTTCCAACTAGCCGTCAATATTTCGTGGTATTGTCGTCTCAAAATCGTAATTAGTTTATAATATTGAAGGAGGGAAGGAGGAAAGGAGGGAGAGAGAGAGGAAAGGAAGAAGGGAAGTCAAGATAAATAAAGAGACAATAAAAGAAGGAGTGCGAAAAGGAGGGATAAATACTTTATTGACTAACAAATCATATCAATTAGAAAATCACATCCCTCTGTTATGTACCAAGACTTTACTCAGTCGTTATCATTCTGAAAAGACAACAATACATGTTAGGGACTGCTCATAGTTATTTGGGTGCTAAGAGAGTACGTTGGAGAGAAGTGGGACTTTTAATAGGTTTAGGAAACCGTTACAGTGAGGTGATACACTACTTAATTTCTGGTGCTGGATTTAGGGACGCGAGATAACTAAATGATTTTGTCAACCATGAGCGTACAACTAGTACCCATATCTCGAGTTATCATTGTAATCACGGGCTGGTAATTCTCAGATTCGTATATTGGTGCCAAAATAGCAAAGCATTCCTTAGCTCCTCCCGTTTATTCAACCAACATGATGGTTATAGCTTCGTTCTGTATTTCTCGAGGGATTCCTTTCTAATCCTTTCTAAATATAGATGATCTTGGAAAACGATAACTTCTACGGAAGATACGTGATTTATGCGCTGGGGGTAAAAGTTGGAGTACAGAGAGCTCACTCCATATGTGGTATGAACAATTCCATATTTGGATTGTGCGGAAAAGCAGCAAACAAAAAAGCTGCCGTTTTATAACGAATTCGACGTGAACACTTTTGAAGAAAAAAAAAAAAAAGACAAGTAAAAGAAAAAGAATAACTGGGACGATGCTAACTCGTGGGTCTGCCTCACAGACAACAGACACAGGGAAATACGACACTCAATGTTTGATATGTCCTTTTTCAGCAAATTCAGCCCTACGATCCACAGAATCTTCTCGATTCTGAGTGGCTAATTTTTTATCTCAGATAAGTTGGATAGCGTTGAGTAAGCTAATCAACATACATGAATTTCACTGAATAAGGTAAGTCTTCTTTAATATTCATTTGTTGTATCTAGAAAGAAAAAATAAATAAATAGAAAATAACCAATGAAGACTTAAATCTACATTTGATAAAGATAAAGAAAAAACTGTATTTTAAATATTCTTTTACCTCTCCCTTTGCGGGCTGAACCTCTTCTAGAAGAACGCTCTAAATGAATGTATATGAAAGAGAAAACCAAATTGAAGGACTCTAAAAATAGTGCAGGGCAATGCGGATAGCGTTGGTGGTGGCCGTGATAATGACGATGACGATGAAGTTGTTGATTATGAAAATGTTGATTACGGTAACGTTAAAGGTCACATGTTTATTGATTTCTTTTATCTTAGAAGATATTATGTATTTCAGTCTAAATGTTTTATAACTGAAATAAATACATATTTAAGATTTAATTGGTGAAATATACTTAATACAACGTGCGCACGCTGCTGAGAAACTGTAGACATGGAAATTAAGTACGATTGGGAAGCGCGGGTGGCGTAGCTGTGTGAGCGCTCGCCTCTCATCAATGCGACCCGAGCTCGAGTCCCGCCGGGTTCGGTGTTTTATATGAGAAGAGTTGTTTGTTGGTTCTCTCCTGTGCTTCGAGTAGGTTTTCCGGGTTTTCCTCCCTCCTCAAAAGCCTAACTCCTAAATTCATTCGATCAATTATTATTATCATCATCATCATCATCATCATTATTATTATTATTATTATTATTATTGATTATTATGAAAAAAACCCGCATGAGATTAAATAAATAACAATTACGAATGGTATGATCATTTTTTTAACTACCATTTTTAAATTACCATTTTTCAGAAAAACCCCCGACAGACATGGGATTAGAAATGAGATTAAAATACAACATTTACGAATGGTATGATCATTTTTTTTTTCTTTTGAATTACCATTTTCTACACATACCTGATGCATCATGAACACGTCGCTGGGAATCTGTTGGTATAGCAACGTGAAAACAGAATAGATAATTAAATAAATGAATAAAAATGAGAAAATTGGTGTTTTTTTTTTTTCAAAAACCATGACAAAATATTTTAATCTTCTGCTTACCTGATGCATCATGAACGCGTCGCTGGGAAACTGGTGGTATAAACGAAAAAGGAAAATAAAATTAAAATGAGAAATAGTCAAGTGTTTTTTACCCAATTACCCATGCCAATATATCTTTGGTCTTCTACATACCTGATTCGTCGTTAACACGTCGTTGAGGATCTGTTTTGATATAAATTTGCAACCGAATAAATAAATAGAATAATTTGAGGAATATTGGGGTATTTTTAACAAAATATTTCAACATATTTGGTCTTCTATACATACCTGACTCGTCGTTAACACGTCGCTGAGGAACTGTTGTCAGAAAATGCGAAAACACGATGCATAAGAGATAAAAGAAATGAGAATAAATACGATGTACAATGTCAAGATATTTGTTCTTCTACATACCTGATGCATCGTGAACACGTCGCTGAGGATCTGTTTTTTTTTTAAATAGAAATTTGAAAACCGAACAAATAAATAAGTAAAATAATTTGAGGAATATTGGGGTATTTTTAACAAAATATTTCAACATATTAGGTCTTCTACATACCACACTGTACAATGTCACAACACAATAAAATAAACAAGAATAAATACGATGTACGATGTACAGTGTCAATATACTTGTTCTTCTACATACCTGATGCATCGTTAACACGTTGCTGAGGAACTGTTGTCAGAAAATTTACGTGAAAACACAATAGCATAAGAGATAAAATAAGTGAGAATAAATACGATGTACAATGTACAGTGTCAATATACTTGTTCTTCTACATACCTGATGCATCGTGAACACGTCGCTGAGGATCTGTTTTTTTTTAAATAGAAATTTGAAAACCGAACAAATAAATAAGTAAAATAATTAGAGGAATATTGGGGTATTTTTAACGAAATATTTCAACATATTTGGTCTTCTACATACCATACTGTAAAATGTCACAATACAATAAGATAAATTCAATAAATACGATGTACAATGTACAGTGTCAATATATTTGTTCTTCTACATACCTGATGCATCGTGAACACGTCGCTGAGGATCTGTTTTGATAGAAATTTGAAACAGAATAAATAAATAAGTATAATAATTTGAGGAATTTTAGGGTATTTTTAACAAAATATTTCAACATATTTGGTCTTCATATTTGGTCAGAAACACTGTAATATTGCCTTTGCTCAGCCTTAGCCTCGATTGTGTACAAATGTGTTCTTATCTTTTATTAAGGTCCATTGTATAGTAAGGAATGTACTAGCCTCCTTCGCAGCCGTTCTTAGGGTCGTCACGCAACGTTTCCTTGAGGGAAACGTTGCGTGACGACCCTAAGGACGGCTGCGAAGGAGGCTAGGAATGTACGTACTATGGAACAATACGAGTTGACTAAGATGCCACGGGTTTTGGTTGAATAGCTGAATATTATAACGTACAAACGAGACTAAGGCTGAGCAAAGTAGATAACTCGAAACTGGAATATTGTTTTATGTACGAAAATGAGAATTTTACACACTTAAAAAGTGCGGTATATAACGTGCGTATTGTTGTGCACTAGAAGAGGAAATGGTGGCTACTCACCAGAGTCATGGAGTCGTTGCTGAGGAAAATCCTCGTCGGTCACTCCTATAAATAAAATAAAGTCACCTTACATCAGACATTTTTAAAAATCAATGTTATCGTTTCTTTTATATAATTTCGCAGTTTAGTTTTTATAGTTTATGAGATTTTATTGTAATGCCCATTTGAAAACGCATGTTAATATTTGCGCAATATAAATGAACTAAGAGTCGGAATTCCCCCTATATAGCCTTGTAACCATCATGTCCACGGTTTGATGCCATTTTTTAACCATTTGTTTTCTGCACGCCCATTTACTGCGCGCGCTCTACGCTGTTTGCTTACGTTTTTGGGGTTTTTCAGTTATTTTGATTCTGCCCTGAATATGAATGTGCGCGTGCAGAAAATCAAACGACAAATAAATGATATTATTGGATGATATTTTAAAAATAGATCCTAAAAATAGCACCAAAGTGGGCACGGGGATTCCTTTTCTTAGTTCATATTCTCTTGTATTTGCGCAATATAAATATAATTTCCAATTTCCAAATAAAGGGTTTATGCTTCAAATAATACGAGAAGACACTCACCATGATCTTGGTCATCGAGGTAACGCGCTTCACAGTCTGAAAACGTGGTTCATAATCGTCAAAACTTTGGATAATTGGTCGTTATGTTTACCCATATACTGCCATTATCCCTAAGAATCCCACCCACCCGTTCATCAACTTGTAACGCTTGAAAAGATGCATTAATATTGGTGCTACTCATGCCTAACCAGGTGATCTCGGAAAGTGCGCAATGCATGATTTTCTGACTTGAAAAAGAATCAATCCCTAACATGACTGCGCGCCTAGAGTCCTGCACAAAACATTGCCGTGAAGGACGCCATTTTGTTTTGAGTTGGATTTGAATATGTATTCTCTTTAAATGTACTGCGGAATATTAGTGAAAAGAAGTGGATACAGGAAAGTTTCATGTTATATTTTTGATAACAATAAGCCTTTTTCAGGTCATCTGGAAGGGAATGATGTGAACGAGCGAACGAGCGAACGAGCGAACGAGCGAACGAGCGAACGAGCGAACGAGCGAACGAGCGAACGAGCGAACGAGCGAAAAACTGGTGCACAATATAAAACAATACTACAACCTACTCTTGACTAGTGAATCCAAAACCAGTACCAAAAGGCAAAACAAACCAAGTCTTGTAAACATCTTGTCAATAGCTGTTGCTGTTGAGAATAAAAGGTTGTGAAGATAAACTAGGTGTGTGAATAAAAGACGCATCATAGTGTAATGGTTATATTTTGAAATCATATGTGAAAAACTTTTTACCTGCGTTTAAGATTTCTCTTAGAACTTTTTTAGTATTTCTAAATACTTAAAAGCATTTCATTAGCGCTTTCTCTTTATAGTTCTTGACTTTCACCGGACGCGTAGAGCAGAGCTTAAGTTTATATATCGTATACAACACGGCCACTTATATTTTATATATTACTTGAACATAAAGTTTCTTGCTCTTGTAAAGGCACGAACACACGGTGCAACATTGCGCGTAATATTGCAGGCAATGTTGCTGAAGTAGGATAGTTTTCTACTTCAGCAACGTTGTGTGCAACAAATTGTGACGTGTGTCATGGCTTGCATTGCGCGCAATGTTGCACCGTGTGTCTGTAGCTTAAGTATTCTATCAATCGCACACTGAGTAACGGACTGGTCATTATATAAGTCCTGAATTATTTCTAGCAAAAACTAGGGGGGTCTTGAGAAAAGTTATTTTCCTTACATATATGAATTCAAGTTTTTTCATCTTTCAATGAAATTCTCCTTTTGACTATTAAAATTCGCATTACACTCCAGAAACAGACTCAAATGATGATGAATTTTTGGAGTTTTTGTGACTTGCCATTATAGCCATTTTGAGAATATTCTCGATCATTTATTATTGAGGGGGGTCCTGAATTTTTCAACTAATCTGGAAAGGGACTCCCGAAAAAATTGAATGCTATCAGGTGGGGTTCTCGAAATTTACAGGCATTTTCGTGGTGGACGCATGCGTATTTTTTAAACTCTGCTGTAGAATAAAAACCAGCAGGTGTTACCGCTCTTGTCAATGTCTCGACAATCTATTCGAGGTTTATGCATCATAAGTATTGAGGAAAAGGATTATAGAGAATCGCTGCATCACTTACTTGTTGTTGGACAGTGTTCTCTGCTAGTCTCGCTGAAGCTGAACGGCTACAACAATATACCGTTATCCTTTAAGAGCAATCTTTGTTAGTCTTTAATTACCGTAGAAATTTCTATTTCTCTCCGCTCAATTTCAAAAGTCAATAGTCGCAAAAGGAAACCAAACAGAGGAGGTAAATAGAGTACTATTTGTAGCTAGGTGATAACCTCATATCGCTTTATTATCACAATTAATACTGGCATGAAAAGAATTAACCAGCACCAGCATCCAATAAATCTCTTCACCACATACAATATAATTTGGGGTAAGGAAATCTGGATTTTGCAGAATTTATCAATATACTGCAATTTGTATTCATAGAAAGTGTAGTTTCTAACTATTTTTTTAAAGAAAGCGTGAAAAAATTCAGTAAAAGTCAAGTATATCTATATATCCATTTATATACTGATTTCCAGATTAAAACAAAAAAAACAAAAAACAAAAAACGATTATTCAACCAAAAGTTAGCCAAATATCTATTATTAACGTTTACAATGTACACTATGATTATATTTCACCGAAAATATCGTATTTAATCTTTATTAAAACGTTTTTTAAAATTGAAAATAACTCATAATGCACGCGATATATCGATATTCATTTTATTTACAGAATTTTTGTAAAGCGCTGTATATATATACACCTATTTCAGAAATGGTTGTCGCACCAAAAGCCTCAAGAAACAAGCCAAGACCGCAGAGAACGCCGGTACTTTTAGCTGTAATTAGTTTATTCATGGTGCATTTTCATTTATTGACTTCACAAATTGCTCCAAGCAAGGCTGCTTGAAATGATAATTAGTGGAGAGCTATAGCCACTTGCATGAACCATGAATAAATCAATTATAATTAAAAGTACCGACGTTCTCTGGAGCCTTGGCTTGTTACTTGAGGCTCTTGGTGCGACAACGATTTTCGAAATAGGTGTATATATATAGGTTTGGTTCTATGACTTATGTATACGTTTTCCAATGAGAACTCCCATCCCTCCTCAAAAAGAAAGATCCACATTTTAAAAATATATTCTACTTTTTTAATCATTAGTTAAGTTATTATTAGAGACATTTCAGATTTCCTGAAAACCCCCAGACTACTAAAGTCATTACGTTGTGTGAATAACAGTAGACTGTTTGTTTTATTTTTAATGAAAAGCTATACATAAACCGAAATTATTGAGTAGAGACTACATTGAGCTGTCGATTACGAGTAAGTATTAGTAGCTAAGGTAGATTATATATATTTTATTAGATTTTTTTGAGCAAACATGACTGTTTAAGAAAGATCTCGAGGATTTATTATAACACTAGAGCTTCCATTGAAAGGATTCTCAAACTTTCAACATCGAATGATGAACATTTTGATTGCCCGCAAATATCCTAATGTAAGATCTTCAGTCATAGGTTGGGTTTCTTTTTATTCTTCTTCACGTCTACAGAATCATCTTCAAATAATCTCAATGTAAATAACTTGTATGATATATGCCCAGATTTTTTTAAGATGTAATAATCCTGACACAAAAGCCTAACCGAACAGCAGCTGAAAAAAGATAGCGCCTTCTCGTATCCAGACCCTTCTAAAAAATCGAAGGCTCTGGTAAGGCACGAAAGAGTTACTCGATCTTCTCTGAGATAGAATGCTCGGCTTTCTAAGCAGCAACATAACTCATATTAGCTGTAATTCCTATCTAAGTCTTGTCAGGTCGCACCTATCTTATGGTAGCGAACTCTGGGCACCTCAGAACTCCTCGCGTGACTTGTTCGCTTAGAGAGTGACCAGAGACAATCCACCTAAATTTAATACTTCAAGATTATGACTCTCCCTACAGCGACCGTTTAGGAAGTTCGCGAGCAAATGCGAAGTGAAACGTTGTCAGTTTATAAAAAATAAAAAAATAAAAATAAAAAAAAAACACGCACAAAATGCCCAACAAAATAAGGAGTCACCGTGCAATCCTGCGAGTAAAAAAAATTCGATCATTTCAGCACTTGAGCTACGTTGACGATCATCAAGAGGTGAAAACAAATAACAATTCCGGTGGAAAAAAATGCAAATTGTTTTGGGAAAAGATATTATGTATTTGTAGATAATAATCTGTTTTCTAACTAATACTCTTTATTGAGGGAAAAGCAAATTACATCTTGAACAAAACTGTCGCTTTTTTGTCGTTCTCGCAGGTCGAGATAAACCAGAAAATAGAGAGTTTTAGATTGACTTTTTTTTCTCCCCGCAAACGGCAAACATGACCACGTTTTCATCGTTTTCCTGTATTTTACTTTACCTTTTACAAACCTTCTCACCAAGCGCAAATACTCTTTTATTTTTCTACTACTTGGACTTTTTTGCGATTCTTTTTCAGTAATTTAAAAGAATTTTTTACTGGTCAACTGACGTTTCCCGTTTGCCGTGAACGTAAATCTAAAACTCTCTAATATGTTGTTTCGGTGCCATATATAAATGTCCTTATTTTAGCATTTCTTTAAATATACGAAATAAAAAATGGGGGTCACCGTTCGTTTTGAAGAGATAATTTTTTTTCCCCACTCAGAGCATTTTAATGACGTCATTACGAAGAGCACACGCGCACTAAATTCATACGTTAGAAAGGATAAACGCAAACAATGCCCACCAACCGTTCTTAAAGCGTTTCAACTTAATTCTACTTACAATATTATCTTCTTATCTCATATAAACGTGATTACGGTCAGCACTTCAAACTGTTTAACAAGCTTCGATGTTCTGACCGCTCTAGGTCTAGAGGGCTGTTCATTGTACTCGTCACTCCGTACTAGTTGAACATTAGATTTTACTTTTGTTTTTTCAATATTCTCAGTGGCGGCCCTGTTTTAGCTCAAAATTTAATTTTCTTTTTTCTTTTCTTTTCTTTTCTTTTTCTTTTTTTTTTTTTTTTCTTCTTTCTTTCTTTCTTTCTTTTTTGCGAGGCGTGGGGGATTAGGGGATTGGGGAAGAGTAGGGGAGGGAAAGGGGAAGAGGATAGAGGGTCTGCCTCCAAGGCCCGGTATTTTGCATATACGGCCCCTAATTTAGATTCATGATCAATTCCTGTTACACATCGCTGTCAAAACAAACCAATCATAGTTAAAGTGCCACTACTATGAAATTTTAATGTCTCACATATTTACTATTTACAGGAAGCCCAAAGTCTTTCAACAAATACTAACAGTAAAGCAGGAAATGTTATGTTGTTTACTACGTACGCTATAGCAACTTCTGAAATTTTTTCGGTATACAACAGTCTAACTCTTATCTTTTAGTGACTGTATCTTAAAACAGTAAAGCGGGAAATATGATGTTGTTTACTACGCACGCATTAAAAATCAACCACACCCTAAATCCATTATTTGATGTAGGTTCTTAAATTCGGCGGAAAACCCAGATTCTTAAAGCCGGGGGCGGAATTGACATCAACAGAGGAGAGCGAGGCTGAATTATAAACCCGGGATAGGTTTTTAGTTACTTTTCCTTATACTTGCCCGAGAGAACGCAAGGTATGAAAACAATACTATTTTTATTTCTATCGGAACAATAGAGTGCAAACGCGGATGTATTGTACTCTATTTCCAAAAGAACAAAGCAACAGTAATCTATCTCTCTGAATTCATTATAATTTAGTATTTCGTGTTTTGCATCGAAACAATGGAATTTAGGGCTTAGTTGATATTTTAAACCAGTTCAAACGCACGGGCTCGGTTTTGCATTAGAATTCAAGACCTCGGGCCTGCGGCCTTCTGTCTTGAATTCTAATGCAAAACCTCGTCCTAGCGTTTGAACCTTTATATAGAAACTCCTGTAATTTTCTTGGTATACAACAGTCTAACTCTTGTCTTTTAGTAACTGTATCTTAAAACAATTATTTAATAATATCTGCACGAGTGTGTCGAGTACAACTTCAGGTCTTTGAAAAGCAAACGAGTGCAAATTATTTATATTTACATTTACATTTACATTTACCAGTTAGGTCATTCGCTCAATACTGAGCATTTTAGACCACGCTAAATAATTATTAAAATGATTAAATAATTAACATATTAATAAATAGAATAAATAATAATAAATAGTAATTGTCCAACAAGTTAATAAATATCTGCAACTGCTTTCTTAAATGCTGCAAGTGATGTTGCTAGTGTTGCTTTCTTTGGGAGTTGGTCCCATTCTGAAAGTGTTCTTGGGTAGAATGAGTACTTGTAATATATCCCAATATTATCCCAAATTGAACGAGAAACGGTATGAATACTTAGTAATATTATGATTACATGCATGAAAAACATTACACAAGGAAGAGACGAAGTGAAATATTCAACACAATTTATTTCATGAAATTAGTTCGTTCACAACCAACTTTATTCAAAGCTATATGTAAAGTGCATGCTACAAATACAAATACATGTAATTCAAATAGTTTTTTACCTATTTTAAATGTGGTTATATATGTTTATCGTAAAAGTTGTTTACTGTAAAGTAAATTTGAATCACTATAAGCGCCATTTGGATTAGCTGACTTTGCAGACTTCGAGCTACTAGAGTTGTATTGAAAAAAATATACCCGACCGTTCACTTGAACGTCTTCTGGAAACTTTTGCAGCTCAGTCTTGGTAACCCCCGATCGTAGACCAAAATATTGTGTAAGTACTTACCACATCGTGTTTAATAGTCTTGCTCATAGTCGTTTTCGTTTCTGTTTTCGTTTTCGTTTTACTTCGGCATTGAAGAATAGTTCGAGTATTTTGTTTAAATCGGCTGGGTCATTTTCCTCAATTCATGTCGTAGTTTCTTTTCTTTTCTTCCCTATATTCAGCCATAATACTTTTACTTGTGTTTTTTTCTTTTTTTGAACTGTTTTTTAGTCCTTTGATAGTAAAATCCCTGAAATCTTTACTTACTTACCGAAATATAAAATAAGTGCCATTTCCCAACTCGATTTGCTTCAAATTTGCTATAAATTTTTCGTCACAATTATATGTCATCTTATTGGCTGAAATCATTTTCTATTGTTTATTGATTATCCAATCAAAAGCGAGAATTCTGTTTGCAATTTGCACTGTGTTACACTTTATTGCTACGTTTGAACAGCACTTCTCTAAGCCAATCAGAATTGAGTATTTTGTCATGTATGTTATTACGGATATAAAAACAAAACTACTCTTTGATTATGTGAAATGGGGAAAGCTCTACACGTAATTAAATTGAATTAATAATACCGTTATTCGTTGCCCTCAAAGATCATAACTGCTTATCCTTTTTTGCATTTTTTTTTGTCTATTTGATATTTTGTTTTGAATATTATATTTCAGTTGATAATGCGCTATTGTATTGTAAAGTATGAAATTCTTACTTTTAAAATAGTAACAATGAAAAGGATTCTTACATCGATCCCTAAAAACATTTTTGTCGAGGAAATGTTCAAAATGTATGGCGAAAATAACCCGGCTGACATTTTTATATAGTTATAACCAAGATGCATTTTAGTAAATAGTTTGTACTTCGTTTTTTCATGCAGGCGTTCTGGGAAATGAAATCCCGTAAATTATAAATATCTACCAAACCAGTATTGAATCGTACTGTCGTCATTCGCGCTTCCTCGAGTCGCTGGATTAAATTCAAGGCACGTTGTGCCAAAATTATTTTCATCGTTTACTGATCCACTGGTGGCATCATACTGGCAATGTCTCCCAGAACTGTCGGTGTGAAAAAATTGATCATGCATTTGCCAGAATGGCACTGTGATATCTTTTCCCTTGATACCTCGGATGTCAATGTATTCTACAGTCTTACAGACTCCAGCCCCATCAAAACTCAAGATGTCTATACTTGAAATCTTTGCTCTCAAGTAGTCTCGATAATCGACACCATGAACAGGAAAACTTGACGTCACTCTGACATGTGTTGATTGGTCTGAAATGGATTTCATCCGATCAAAAGATAGACGATAGTTTTCCCAGTTTGGATTATTTAGCTGCCTTCTTTTGTCTCTGGTAAAAGAAGCCGTACAGAATACATTGTCCTGTCTGTTCTTGTGGGCATACGAGAGGATGAGAGTCCATGCAGATCCAGGCTCTGAGCTGAGGTCACACCAGACTTTGATTCCGTTACCATTATCGGTGCGTGTAATGGTGTAGATACCATCTTCGGTGGCTCCAATTCGAAGGTAATCAAGACAAGACTTGGCATCCTACAGGAAAACAACTTACAGTTAAGTGATGCTTTTTGATTATGACCCTTAGAATGTGAACAAAACTACCTGAGCCTGTAAAGTTTGAGGTCTGTCTGCGTTGTCATAGTAACATACATTGTATATGGTAAACGAATCGAAAGCTTTACGAAGTTTCATTTTTTAAATTGGTCACATATTTAACGCTTCCCATCGCCCCGAAAATTAGCAACTTGCAAATATTGTACTCATAACCAGTGACGTTTTTAAATCTATTAAATTCACCTCTGTTTGTGCATCATAGTAGTGGATGTACAGAGCATTGTCCTGATAAGATCCTGCGTTGGATTTTCTGGTAGCGTTGTTCAGCTCACAGACATCCTTGTCACCAGCCCCTTTTGGTTTGTAGTTGTACGACAAGCACTTGGCATTGCTTGTACATAGAAAACTACAATCAACTGGCGACACCACGTGATGACTTGATATCACGTGACCCGATAGCACTTTACCTTAAATTACAGGAAATCATAAGATTAAAGAACACAAGATATACCTCGAGGCAGTCGCAGGGTTGATCAATCGCTAGACCCTCCGGTCATGTAGCTAAATTATGCTGAACGGTAAGCATTACAGTCAAACCAGGTAATGAACCGTACCCCCCCCCCCCCCCCCAATTGTATTATTCATTCGATATTTACATAACTTTAACAATGACAATTATCTGAGTACCTAAGCTATCATGGAAGGGGTAAGCACAACAGAGCTTGGCTCCAAATTAAGTGCACCCTTATATGATCATTTGAACCATGATTTGTTTCAAGAATGCATTCCATTTGAAAATATTCAAACAAATATTCAAAACATCAGTCGAGTACTGATTGGATTAAAGAAACAAAGGAAATTCAACATATAGAAAACATACACAGGAAGCCCCGTGCCAAAAGCAACCGTTTTCCAAGATGGCTGCCTGAAACCAGAAAGGGTTTACGAGCCGGGAAACCTCTTGACAAAGCATTTACAGAGGAGATCATCAATCACGTTTGAATTTGTTCATTTCTGATATGGGAACCAAGAAATATATATATACTATTTTTAGAAACAAAATGGCGGCTTCATGAATCTTCAAAAAATCATATCTTTTGGTTCCCATATCAGAAATGAACACATTTTGCATTTTTGAACTCCTCGTATGCAGTTCTTTCAAATGCGATAGTTAGAATTTCTATTGAGGAGTATTTCGATTTTCCGCTAAAATTGATGACGTCATTTTCCCGCCAAAAATGTCGAAATTTAAAAAAGTAAAACGACAGAGTTAGGAGATTTGTTAGGCTCTTTAACGTTACCAAGTTCAAGAAATTTTAATGAAATACAAAAAAGTTTTGCCTAAATGAAACATTTTTTAGCCCTTCTAGCCTAGTCTCCCCCACAGCCGCTTTCAGTGTCGTCACGCAACGCTTTCTCCCCTGACTAGCGGCTGCTTACCCGAGCACAACATTCCTTTCCTATTGTTTGTGTTCAACCAATTAGATAAGTGTCATTGTGTTTCAAGAACCAATCAAAACGTTTCGAATTTGACAACTTGTAAACATTCGCGAGACTAGAGAAATAATTCTAAGACGCATTTTAGTCATAAAATGACGAAAATTAGTCATAAATACTAGTGAATTCTAGAGAGAATGAGGAGGTATCCCGCAAAACCAACTTGCTCGTTTGACGACACAGACCAGCCCTCTAGGTTATCATTTCATCGGGCCAGAGGTGAAAGAAATGCCGATTTTAGCATGTTTGACCGCTCGAAAAATAAATAAAAAATTATTTAAAAAAATTAGAAAGACGCGTCAGAATCAAAAATTGTTTAGATACGTTTCTTAGAATAGCTTATATTTTGATATAAAACTACAAAAATAAAGGTCATAGACAAAAAATGAAAAGCAAAAGGTGAAAGATTAGCGGCCTTACTAGAACTTGTGCCTTAACAACACAAATATAAGCTCATTTTGTAAAGTTATACTAGCTGGAAAAGCTAAATATATGGCGAAAATTTGGTAAAAGAACCTATTTCTTTTTAGATTTCGTTCAACAACAAAATACCTTTTCTCGCGAAAAAATATTGAAATTTTTGAAAGAAAGCATTTTTTTTGTTTGTCGATAGGACCCGATATGAGGAGAATAAAAAATGCTGCTTTTTATTTCTAGATAAAATATAAGATTACTTGATAAAAACTTGAAGTTTTGAAGGAATTCCTTGAAGTCTTGCGAATATTTTGTGTAAAATGACTTCTTTTTTATTGAATTCAACATTAAAATAAATTATCCATAAAATTATTAAAAGTATTAATAGAAATTCTTACGGATTTGTCGATTGGAGGCAATGCGTATTTGCGTCCGCGTATTTGCAATTCCGAGTTGAAAGCTAAAATAGCGCGACCAGAAACAACACCTTAAAATGTTCATCGAATAGTTTTTGAGACATCGTTCTCAAGACTGAGAAAAAGCTATTCCTCCGAACTATGAAAATGTAAGCGTATCAGTACGAGGAAGATTTTTACGTTATTTCAAAGTAGTTTCATTTAGTCGCTCTAGGCCAAAGTAAATGTTTTTTTTTTCAACGCAAAATCAATATTTGCGATTTACTCAAAATCGAACAAAGAATTTTTTTGATTCTTTCATAATTTTTTTTGCCCAATGTCGTAGTTTATCATGTTGGCATCCGCCTATCAGGATCTCATCGGGATCTCATCGAGACCTCATCGGGACCTCATCGGGATCTCATCGGGATCTTATCGGGATTTCATCGGGATTTCATCGGGATCACGTACAATTGAAGATCAATTGATTTTAATGTATTTTGTTGATCGTAGAGATAAAAACATCAATTCCTCTGTATTGTACCTCGTCATCGACTTAAATTTAACACTAATATCTGGTGTGAATTTTAAATAAATCCAACTACTTTGTTCAAACTTTGAAAGTTTGTTAAAGAGCAAATTAAAAAAGTTTGATGTCGCTAAAGAAAAACAGGATAGAAACACGTTAAATACAGTGCATGGCTATAAAGGCAAAAAATAAATATTTCAACAAAAATATTTGATTTTTCTTACGTTAAAAATCGCTTTTTTTAAAGATTTCAAAAACATTTCTTGCCTTTGCTCAGAATGTCCCCACAAGTTCACTTTCCTTATTAATGCTTTTTACAAAATCTATAATTGAATTTATCTTCAACAAGAATATGAAAAAGGAAAAGTGAAGCTAAATCACTTCAAATAATATTAAAAGGATTCTTTGTAGCAAGGTATTCCCAAGAGAGCGCCTCAGTCAATATAATTATTGATAAATATTTACAGAAAGCAGCATATGGTTGCGAATATAAAATATGTTAAACATATCAAAATTAAAGCAGTGAACTTGATACTACAATAGGCATTTAGCAAAACGTGAGTAAAAGAAAATTCCAAAGGTTTACAACCTATTATCTTGAAACTAACAAAACATCTTGAATTTCAAAAAACGGGATAATATATACTGACTTGATTAAGATCAGCATTCTTGAAGGCTAAGCTATTAACTCGAGATTCTTACCTTTCTCAGGGTGAAATTTAGCTAATCTGCGGCTTTCTTCTCTGATGGTGGCCAAGGCAAACGAGTTAAGAAGGAAATAAGATGTGACGAAAAGGAACATCGACTTCATTTCTGGCCCTTTCACCTGATGATGTTAAGAGAAGATAAAGTAAGACCTTTTAGCTTCTTGCTTTTCATGAACGAAAGCTGCCTTTGTTGTTTGGCTTCACACGGCTGGTTGTGGACTTCATGGCAACTACATAGATTTATTATTAAAGCTGTCCATTGATGTAGACCCAGTTGTTATTTACTTTCTCTTCCTTTGTTTATTCCTTTCTTTCTTGTCATGTCATGTTTAATCTCAAAAGAAAGCCGTTTTTAGCACTATTATTTTACAACTGAATCGTATTATCAATTATTAACGAAGTAAAGTTGTACGAATACGTAAAGACTCTTTCTTTCTCTTGCCTTCCATTGTTGAATTGATCCACAGATTAAGGGAATAAAACTTGTTAAAATAAGCGTAAGTAGAGCTCAAGTAGCGTCCAAAATACATAACTATTTATTAAACGAGTTTTGAGTTACCCATCCAGTCCAATTTTGGTTGAGCACGAACCGTCAGTATCGAGTTTCTGTTGATGCCTTTGAGAGATTCATTGATGAAGACTTATTATTTCCGAAGTATTTATTTTGAGAATATCTAATATGAACGCTTAGAAACGTTATTTATTTATTCATATCTGAACTTTCCCCAACATTGGCATTCTGACAATCCCTTTCTATACTGGGCGAACAAAAACTGTATCAATACGGGTTTACTGAGTTTGACCCCTTTTCACTCACTACTATATATGGCAATTATTTTATGCATACAACTTTTACTTATTTGTGCTGATTTACGGAGGAAGGAAAACCGTAGAAACTAGAGGTAAAAGTGGGAGATAGCAACACCACAGGGGGCCCAAGTTTGCGACCAGGTGCCGGAGGGGCCGTCTCTAGGCAAATGGCTGCAACAACGTAGTTTCCATTCGTGACGACACGTTCCAGCTGATCTCTTATTTAGTTGACGACTAAAAAGGTCAAAATATTCTTATATCGGCGACTTTCGGTCTTGATTTAGCAATCAACACAAATTTTAGTTATTGCAGAATATGTTTTTACGAGTTATTCTTTGAATACCTTGGGAAAAGGGTATAGGTTTAGGAGCTGGAACTTGAAAAGATAGCGGAATGCCGCGTAAAGTTTTGAATGGATTTCGAGCCTCAATGTCGAATTTAAGAAGAAGAACATCAAGAATTAACCCCAAAATAAAAGGTTTAATAAAGACGACATCAAGCATTATGCATGCCATGCTTACACAGTTTGGCCATTTTCCTTTCATATACTAAGTAAAAATCTTCCCTCGGAAAAGTGTGAGTTTTCGACCATTTTGCAATGTTTCTTTTCAAAATGAATCCAAACCAAGTATGGTGATCTCCATTTTTATTTCACATATTGAATATCCACCTACGAAATATGAATAATGACATTTCTCAAGCGTATATATTATATATTAATGGTGCAAATAGATGAAGAGATCGATTTCAGGACGACTCTCAAGAGCACACGTAGTTACATATTTAAACAAAAAGGCGACAGGCATTTGTACAATATTACTTGAAAGTGATTAAATGCTTAGTTTAGTTCGTGTAATTGATTACTTTGCGTAGTCTGCTTAAAGAATGTGATTTTGCAAAGAATGGTGTTATTTTTATGTTTGCCTTCCGGTTACAGCGATATCTGTCATGCGGTATTTGTCATATTTTGAGGTCATGTAACACGAAAACGAGAATGGTGACCCTACACTTTTATTGCATATTTGAAGCATCCATGGTGCAATGAACGACCTTGCAAATGTTGGGGGAAATGACATTTCTTCTATTTCAAGGGAATCACCTCGATGGAGTTTATAAATATCCACCAAACCAGTACTGAATCGTATTGTCGTCATTCGCGCTTCCTCGAGTCGCTGGATTAAATGCAGCACAAGTGAAACCAAAATTGTCTTCACTGTAAACTGATCCACTGGTAGCATCATATTTACAGAGTTTCCAATGACTGTCGGCGTGAAATAATGAATGAGGTCCACCGATATCCTGCCAGAATGGCACTGTGATATCTTTTCCCTTGATGCCTCGGATGTCAATGTATTCTACAGTCTTACAGACCCCAGCCCCAGTAAAACTCAAGATGTCTATACTAGAAATCTTGGCTCTCAAGTAGTCTCGATAATCTACACCATGAACAGGAAAACTTGACGTCGCTCTGACATGTGTTGATTGGTCTGAAATGTCTTTCATCTGACCAAAACCTAGACGATAGTTTTCCCAGTTTGGATTACTAATCTGCCTTCCTGTGTCTATGGTAAGGGACGAGGAACAGAATCCGTCGTCGTCTCTGTTCTTGTGGGCATACGAGAGGATGAGAGTCCATGCAGAACCAGGCTCTGAGCTGAGATCACACCAGACTTTATATTGATTGCCATTAGTCGAGCGCGTAATGGTGTAGACACCGTCTTCGGTGGCTCCCATTCGAAGGTAATCAAGACACGTTTTGGCATCCTGGAAGATAACACATTAAAAGCCTAATTTAATCATTATTTGCTGTCAGTGTAGTATGTGTGGCACATATTGTACTGCAAATTGAAATAAACGCTTTCGGGTTGGAATATGTTAAATCATTGGAGCTAAGACAAAGGGGTATTCTGGGTATTCAATATCTTGGGCATTGTGGATTTTTCGATGAGGACACATGCATGAAGAGTTTGTTCGGTAACCTAAATCAATGTTGTAGAGCTGCAAAACTACAAGAAGCATAATGGTTTTATTAATTGTATTCCCAGAATACCCTTCGGTCTCAACTTCGATGTTTTAACCTTTTCAACCCTACACCTCTTTTTCAATTTGGTTTAGTTATAGTTAATTTGAAATCAGCCTGTGATGTGTCTAAGGTAAGAGTATTACAACCTTGCAAAGAACTTGAATAGTACAGAAGGTACAGAGTAGACAGAGGTTTTGAATGTTGTGTCCACTAAACAGTCCCAAGATGCACTGCAATGCCAATGGAATGGCTAATAGTAAGCAATTATAGGAGTGGGTTGAGCAAAATATCGTGAATTGTTAATGGTGAGTGAGCATTATTTGTAGTCGATGCCGAAGGAAGTGTCCCATTGGAAAAAATTGCCCATACATTTGGAATATTTGCTCTTTTCGTTCTTTTTTCTCTCTTTCCAAAGCAAAAGGTTGTTCTTAAAAGTAAAGTTATATAGCACAAGTAAACTGCGTGACAAAACATCCCAAATGACCCGTAAATCTTCTGGGTTTTTTTGCCACAGGTAGCCCAAGCTTGGTTTCTGTAGTGTCCTGTTATAAGGAAATGTATGGAGATTCATCAAAAATTTCAATAAAATCATTGAAACGTGAAATAAAGCCTCGAAATTTCACCCGATCATTGAGAAATAGCACTTCTTTGGCTCTTCGTGGTTATTTTTGAATTTAGCCCGTTTTAAGATTTTTTCCCCCACCAGTGAAACCAAGCTTGGGCTACCTGTGTTTTTGCCAACTAGTAGTTAGCGTGTTTTCGAGGCTACGAAACCTAAGAAACCATAAGAGGCGAATGTATAGGCCAACAGATAGTATGAGCTTATAAAATCAGCAAAAATACGGTTCTAAATTTTAACAAATTCCTATGAATTATATACCAAAATGCTCAGGAAAGCCCGGGGTTTTCAAATCCACTTCTGATTTTTTGACAGGTTCTGTTTTATTTCAAGGAGAGACGATTTTCTAGCTTGACCCCGGTTATGTCATGCATTTTCTCTTGTAAAATACATCCAACAGCGTACATTCAACCGGCAAAAAGTACGGTGTTTTTTTTCAATAGAATTCAATCTAAACCATATAATACAGTCCGTGAATAGTTAAATTAACTGAATCCACTTCTGTTTTTTGCCTAGATAGTCATTATTTTGAGAAAAGATCCAAAAACCGTGTTTTTGAGACATAATTTGTATGGGCTCACACGAGGGAGAGGGCGTGAGCTTGAAATCGTAGCTGACCAAATGTTAACAGATTTTTTCTGATGAATGATTGCTTATGATGCCAATACCAACGGTAAAATAAAGTTAATGCACAAATTCAACAACAACAACAACAACAAAAAAACGCTTTGAAATTCCACGGACTTTCACTAGAACACATAAATATTTCGCTTAAATCGAGGCTAATCCTGAGAGACAGAGAACTCGAAACTGGAGTATTCTTGTAATCATTTTGCAATACGGCTTTGTCGCGCAGTAAAACAATTTTCGCTATGTCTCTTCAATGCTATCCTTATAAAGTTAGATTTTACAATTTCAATTCGCGCTTCCCATCACCCCGACAACGAGCAACCGACAAAAATTGTACTCATAACCAGTGACGTTTTTAAATCTATAAAACTTACCTCTGTTTGTGCATCATAGTAGTGGATGTACAGAGCATCGTCCTGATAAGATCTCGGATTGGATTTTCTGGTAGCGTTGTTCAGCTCACAGACATCCTTGTCACCAGCCCCTTTTGGTTTGTAGTTGTACGACAAACACTGGGCATTGCTTGTACATAGAAAACTACAATCAACTGGCGATACCACGTGATGGCTTGATATCACGTGACCAGTTAGAACTTTCCCTAAAAAGAATTAATACAAATATTTTCACTTCAAAATATTTCATAATGATGAAAATTAATACTCTGAAAGGAGGCAACTCCAAGAAAACGGGTTTATAATCAAGAAATAGTGGAAGTTTTCGAATTCAAAATAGAAGATCTAGTTTAAAAAAAACCAGCCACATCAGGCTTTTGTCATATAACATATTTAATAACAACATTACATAAATTATGTAAAAGACGCAAAGCGCACTAATTGCCTAGCTACCGTATTAAATATGCTCGCGAAATTTCGTCAACAATTGTTTAAAAATCAAGCAATATAAAAATAACCATGTAAACACTCTGAGAAAGTAGAAAACTAAGGCCCCGTCCACACTATGCCGGATAAATTTGAATCCGCAACTTTCACACCGAAACTGAAAAAAAAAGTTTTCCGTCCACACATGAAAATGGAGAAAATGTTTCGCGTCCACACTAATACGATCTAAGCCGCATAAATCATCAATAAACACCTCTCCGTATGTGCCTCGTCTTGTTTAGGGATCATATTAAGCCTAAAGACGCCCAAAAAATTCATAAACACAGTCGAAATAAAGATAACTTTACATAAAAAGTCAAGTGCGATAAACCTCTCGTGGCTAGATATAAAAGTTTAGTGATTACCGTAGTGTTTACAAAGATGTAGCCACTCTTTTGTTACAAGTACAGAAGAAAATGACATCTAAGTATAAGAAAGTAATGTGAGAGTTTATTTAGAATCACAAAAGCAACTTCAAGTCGATAAATAAAAAAATAAAAAAATCCAACCAAAAGCATATATTTTTCGATGATGATCACTAGAGCAGAACGGTTCCATGACAACGTTACCGAGAAGACAATAGTAAAAGTTCCGTTTACAAATTGTTTTGCGTCCACACTGTTATTACGCTTAGCCGGATCTTAAAAATTGTTCCACTCTCTGGAGACAGTTTTTGAAAAATTCCGTTTTCGGTGAAGAATTGTTCCGGATTCGCTCGGACTAGTGTGTAATTGGATAAATAAAGTAGCGGATTCAAATTTATCCGGCACAGTGTGGACGGGGCCTAAAAGAAAGAAAGAAAGAAAGAAAGAAAAAAAAAAAAAAGAAAGAAAGAAAGAAAGAAAGAAAGAAAGAAAGAAAGAAAGAAAGAAAGAAAGAAAGAAAGAAAGGAAGAAAGAAAGAAAGGAAGAAAGAAAGAAAGGAAGAAAGAAAAGGAACCCTACACAACAGCAAATATATATTTCAAAATAACTGATTCCCCTCTCTCCCCCCCTCCCCACACCCCACCCCCCCAAAACAAACAAAAACAAAACAAAAAAATCAAACTTACGCCCAACTGTCCCTAAAAGCAATGCCTTCAATTATTCAAATAATTTACGGCGATGATCAACGTGTAAATTGGGAGGCATTTGAACGTACGCGTTAGTTAGGGTATCGCCTTTAATTACTCTAAAAGGAATTCAACTGTTCAGATAATTTACTGACGAATCAAACAGATTGAATGGTTTGGTTTTCGCGTCTACCACGTGTCTGATACGAAGTGATGGCCACGTGTTAGATATTTCTCTGCGTTAATTGTGTCACCCTCCTTAAGTAAAGTTTATTGTTAAGTTTATTATTTTACAAAATAGTTTTTGCTGTGGTATCGCTGATTCAGCTGTATTGCACAACATTGGAAACCTTCAGCCTTAAAAACAACCTTGATCTGATCATTACTAGATAAAATTAGTTAGCGCATAGTTAATAGATTTAATGATTTCCCTCTATTAACTATGGTTAATGCTAATGACCTGTTTCAGTCAGAACAGCTGGAACAGTGTTCCGCATTAAGGACGTTCATGGGCAAAAGATCCCATCGTCAGATGGTTTTAAAATTTTGCACGATGGAAGAACATCATAAAATGAGTAGAATAGGCAAATAAAAAAAGGGGATCCCCGACTTCGTTTAGCAGTCAGAATGCGTGGAAATTCACCCTTTTTACAGTAAAAACGCGCGAACATAGTAGATATGGAAAGCTGTCAAAAATAAGTCATATTTTGCTGAACAAATAAATTGGTCAAACAAAACAAAACAAAACAAAAAACAAAAAACAAAAAAAAAACAAAAAAACAAAAACAAAAAAAACAAAAAAACAACAACAACAAATAAAGTCAAATAAAGAATATTAAGTTTAATTTAACAATAAAGTTCGTCAGTCCCAAGGAACGTATACCAAACATTTAGAATAATCAATACATGAGTATTTATTGTACTGGCCAAAAGAGTAGCAACTTAATTGAAACAGGTGTTTTGGGAGTTTAGTCAGTATTTTTTGGCAGGATTGAGCATCAGGTACTGGCTTTAGGGTTAGATTCCTGTATGTCACTAGTCGATCGGTTTTCCTTATATTTTTTACGGACGTGAATATAGTACTTGCTGTATGCCCTAATAATTATTTTACTTTTTGAGTGTGAGGGTTGCTAAAGTATCGATCCGGATTTCCCAGAAAATAAATAGAATGTGTTGTAATTGCTACACTTTTGTTCCTCCTGTCTGACCACATTGAGCTGTTTCACTAAATCTCGTATTCATATAAGTGGTATAATGAGGATATCAGCCGTATTTTTCTGTTGTAGTACTTATTTTGGAGGAATCAATCAAATGGAAGATTTGATAACTTTATCTAATTAATGTTACGTTTCCTCCATCACACACAAAATAATATCAAACATTGAGTATCGTATTTCCCTGTGTCAGTCACCTGCGAGGCAGACCCACGAGTTAACATCGTCCCCGTATCCTTCCTCGATTTTCCAAAGTTTCTTTTTTACTTTTCTTTTTTTTCTTTTTTTTTTTTTTTCTTCAAAAATGTTTATGTCAAATTCGTTATAAAACGACGGCCTTTTTGTTTGCCGCATTTCCACACAATCCAAATATGGAATTGATCATACCATATATGAAGTGAGCTTTCTCTACTCCAACTTCGACACTAACATATAGAGTAAAGCTTGATATGCAACAAACAGGTATTATTTGGTTTGAACATTGAGTGCATTTCTTCTTTCTTCTGTTGGTGTAGTACCGTCACTCCTCTATTTAGCCCCCCCCTCTCAAATAAGCCCCCCTCTCTAATAAGCCCCCCCCCTATTTAAAGGAAGAAATTTGTTAAGCCCCCCCTCTCTTTTTAGCCCCCCCCCCTCCCCTCTCCTCCCCCTTCACAACTAAAATTAAAGTCTTGATACGGTGGTTCACTAACATAATCGTAAATTATACTTGAGAGACTAACACAGGTGAATCAAATAATAAAAATGCCATGCACATCACTACAGATTATGCGAGACCGTCAATAGTAATGCTTCTGTTTAATTCTGAGTTACAATCATATTACATCCAGACAGCGTACAACTTACTGCGTTTCGACTAAATCAATAAGTCCCCCCCTTCTCAATTAAGCCCCCTCTCTCCAATAAGCCCTCCCTCAAAC
Source organism: Actinia tenebrosa (assembly GCF_029948245.1). Lineage (NCBI taxonomy): Eukaryota > Metazoa > Cnidaria > Anthozoa > Actiniaria > Actiniidae > Actinia > Actinia tenebrosa. The sequence goes on along the minus strand of NW_028292582.1, from coordinate 7,221,060 downwards.
GTGCCCGAAATAAATAAGCCCCCGGGAGGCTAAATAGAGGATTTACGGTACGTTTAATATTAGTAGAGTATCCACTAGCCCTCAGCCAAACAGTTACGGTACTCCTTACCTTTCTCAGGGCGAAATCGGACTGATCTAAAACTTTCTTCTCTGATGGTGGCCAAGGCAAACGAGTTAAGAAGAAAAGAAGATATGAAGAAAAGGAACATCGCTTTCATTTCTGGCATGACGTTGTTTCAAGGAGGCGGAGGCGAAGTAAGCCTTTAAGCTTCAGAAAGCTGTCTTTATTGTATGGCCACACGCCTAGTTGTGCATGGCTTTAGGGTGCAAACAATATAACTGTGAAACTTTAGTAATACTAAATAGCACAATTTCATGCAAATTCCATTGTTTTCTATTGTTTAATTAGCACTATATTTTGTACTTTTTTAGTAATTAGTGTTTTACGGATTAATTGTTACCACTTTATTGCAACTACTTAACTGACTTTAATTATTAAAGCTGTTTAATTATTTGTGTGGGATGGTTGCACGTGCCATGACTTTGCCGTGCTCAGAGGTTGTTTCAGAGTCAGTCTATCTGTGAGTAAGCCATGCCCTGACTTTGATCAGCCCAGAGGTTGTTTCAGGGTTCTATCTGTGAGTAAGCCATGCCCTGACTTTGATCAGCCCAGAGGTTGTTTCAGGGTTCTATCTGTGAGTTAGCCGTGCCCTGACTTAGATCAGCCCAGAGGTTGTTTTAGGGTTTCATCTGTGAGTTAGCAATGCCCTGACTTTGATAAGCCCAGAGGTTGTTTCAGGGTTCTATCTGTGAGTTAGCCATGCCCTGACTTTGAAAACAATTGAACATATTAACACCAAAAGCGAAAAATCCTTTAAGAAAGAAACTCTTTTATTTTGACCTCTAGAGTGAGCTGCTTTGACGTCACATGCAAGTGTTCCATTGATAAAATTAGAAGTTTTACCGGGTCACCTGTGTTACCCCGGTCATAAAATACTTTTTGTTTTGTTTTGGACAAAATACACAATAGTACCCAGGCGTTTTCCGACAGGACCTTACCCAATCTGTGACCTTTGCAGGCATTTGCTGTAGGGGTCTAGTCACGGTCCGATCAATTAGCATGTACCAGCTGTCAATCTATGTCACTGTGTTGTCAAGTGATAATGAGAGGACGGAGTTGTAATTCAAGACAGCCCAGCTAGATATATTAATTTAGTGTACTCGTAAACAAAGATTTTTAGCTAGTAGATAGCAAGAGTTTCTAAGACTGATTTTCAAACTTCATGGGCAATAGATTATTTTGGTTGGGTTTCAAGAGCCATATTTACGATAAGCGATATAAACAAATTTATTCAACATGACTCGTTAGGCTGCGTTCATAATATATGGCACCGGGGGGAGGGGGGCAGGTGAAATTGAGGGGGGATCGGGAAAATTTTGGTAGGAAAAAGGGGGGTGGGCAAATTTGGGAAGCCTTGCTTAGGGGGGATCGTATTTTTTGCATGACTTTAAGGGGGGGATGGGTGAATTATTTTGGACATTTCAATTTTTCACCTGCCCCCCCCCCCCCCCTGCCATACATTATGAACGCAGCCTTAATCACTTGAAATTGAAAATATAGATCTTTTTATATAACCTATATTGATCTGTGTATGATTTTTGTAAAGTGTTAGTTTTGCCGGTAAGAAAATAGCCGAAAAGTTTGCCGAAAGAGGCAAGAAAAGAGGCAAGCTGCCTCTAACGCATGATTTCATACAAAATTTCGCGAATTTTGAACTTACTCCCTTTAAACTCTGCGGTCGTCTAACTTTTAAACATCTCATCTTTCGAAGGTTACCTTAGATTCGTTACTAGAAAATATTCCTCAAATCTTACGGAAAACTTTAAGTGGCTATGTACCATTATATCATGATGGTCATAACACATGTACATCTAGCAGGAAGTAATAAAACCGATGGAACTGGATTCCCAACTTCAACTAAAAATTAAAATAAACTATAAAATAAAGTTTTATCTTAATTTTATTCCAATTAAGAGTAGATAATTTGATTTTATTGTTTAGCGATAACATTGTACCAAAAGAAGAATTTCCCACACCGGGAATCGAACCCGGGCCACGGCGGTGAGAGCGCCGGATCCTAACCACTAGACCATATGGGAATGAGACATAAGTCAAGATGAAATGCGTTCTCACTCCTTGTCCTGCGTTTATAGCGATATCCGACATATAAATCTTATCCAGTATCTGTCGCATGCAAAGCGAGCGCTCTGCCATTTGAGCTAATCTCCTTGTTCTCCTAAGTCTTAAGTTACTCATGTTAGTTACACTATTGCTATTCATTTACATTTTACTAATTCGCTTCTCATTGGCCCCGATCTTACAGGCAATCCCTGATATCGGTGTGAACTTGACATGATGAACGTATTGATGGGTTGCAAGCATTCCCAAGTGAGCATCGCACAGAACTGAGTGACACATCCGGGAAATTAGAGAATAAATTACTAGATTCCAGTTTCCGAATATCAATTTTCCTCTCACGGCCATTTATATTTATAAGGCAAAGTCATAATATTGAAAGTTAAAGCGCTTCGTGAATAAAATCGAAAGTTAATGTAAGAAAAGTAACTTAGGAATATTAAAGAATGACAACCACACAATATAATCCTACCATTTATTTTGGTGATTCAATTTGCCAACATGCGATTTTGTGTGGGATAATTTCAGGTTTCGTAGTGTTTATATGTATGGAAATTTATCATTCCAGCACTTCGTTCGGGTCCTGCTGTTCGTCGTGAAGAAAATCATTCAAAGTAACAACTGAAATCGGTTGCCCAACCATTGCTTAATTGCTTCCAAAATTCCGCTCTCCTTGAAGCTGAAGCAAGTAGCGATGATTCAGGAGTTTTAACTTTGACCCAACAAAGCAAAACAGTCCAAAATGACGACTTTCCAGTGCTTTTTTTGATATAAGAATTCGTCCTTCTACCGCCATTTGTACAGTCATAGAAACCTGGCCTCTATATTGCTCAATATCCATAATTTCGTCTCCAGATCTCGCTTTAAAACGGACATATTTGCTCACGAACTCGGTATATATTTTGTTGCTGGTTCGAGAAGCTGTCCGAGTGGAGACTGGTACCTAATTTGGAGATAATGCCCGCGAATTTTGCTTTAAAAATATTTGTAATCGTTTTTTCCAACTTTTTTTCAAATGCTTTTAGTAGTATGAAGATATTACAGTGTTTTTTAAAAAAATGCTTTCCCATTCTTCACATAATATCCCTCATTTGGAAATGACCAGAGTTGATGGGCAATTCTGTGCGATGGTTTAAAGACAAAAGCATGGCGGCCATTGTGGTGCCGTTAACAATAGATGCTAATGAGAAATCTTTTGTTAAATGGCACCAACATGGCCGCGATGACGTAACGTGCAATCGGAGAATTATCTGTAGGTTCGGTAGTCACTCAAAGTCGAATCACAAGGAGAGTCAAATGCGTTTCCTGTTCCTCTGAAAGGGTTTGCTGATCTTTCAAAACATTTAAATGTTAGTTGAAAATATTTGTAGATGCAAAACACCAACAAACCAAAAATCATAAGCAATTTTAAAGTCAAGACGTACATTTAACGTAGAAAAGCGACAACGTTTTCGATCTCGAACGGCCTTTTACTATGAGCAATTGTAATTTTTCTACGGCCAACAACAACAAAAAAACGGTTACCAACTGAGGATGGTGTAGGGGACTGCGAAGATGACTATTGCAAAACGGTGCGAAATATACACCTATTTCAAAAATCGTTGTCGCACCAAAAGCCTCAAGCAACAAGCCAAGACCGCAGAGAACGCCGATACTTTTAGCTGTAATTAGTTTATTCATGGTGCATTTTTATTTATTGACTTCACATATTGCTCCAAGCAAGGCTGCTTGAGACTACAATTAGTGGAGAGCTATAGCCACTTGTATAAACTATGAATAAATCAATTATGATTAAAAGTACCGACGTTCTCTGGAGCCTTGGCTTGTTACTTGAGGCTCTTAGTGCGACAACGATTTTTGAAATAGGTGTATATCAAAATGCTTTCGAGTAGCCCACCCTACTTGAATAGGACGTTTGCATGATCATCATTTGACTACCACTACTAAAAGGCTTCGCGAATTTTCTTTCTTAATTAAATTTGTATTCCATCATGAGAATAGTAAGATAATTGGTGCTAATTAACTGAACAAAAGAAAGTGTGCGAGGGATTCTGCTAGTAGAGGTCAATGACGTGCAAACGTCCTAATATTGAAATATTTCCTCTTGATATTTGGGAAGTGCTCTTGGAAATTACATAAAAACGTGTAAAGATGCTCAAAAACATTTCTAAGCCTTTGGAGGGACTCGAACTCTCGACCCCTGGTTCACTAGACCAGTGCTCTAACCACTGAGCTACAAAGGCACTGAGTTAATCAATACATAGTCAGAGGCTAAGATGTGCTACTTTATCATGGTTAAGCTGGGTATGGTAGGTGTTTCTAAATATTTTTAAAAAAACTTCGTGAAAATAAAAATGCATGGAGTGAAAGGAGTAGCACGGATGGACATCATGGACGAGAGAGTCATGGGTGGAGATGGATCGAGAAAGACGACGAGATTGCGAGTGTGTACACGAGTAAACCTGTGACGGGAATAAAGTTCAATAACATACCTGTATCACGCAGGAGCCGTGTTTTTTTTGGCCAATCAAACTCCAATCTCGTACCCAGAGCATGTTTTTCCTCTGGCCTGCGGCAAAGAATGAGGCCTCTGGCATAATCCATATTTTGAGACCAGGATTTCTTGAACGTGCGGTATAAAAGCGCATGCGTTCAAATACTTGCCAAAAACAAAATAAAGACATGCTCCCAATTTCCAATATTTATTTTGATCAGAATTAAACACAGAACTCTGTTTGAAAGCATGATTTTCAGATGGATTATATTTCACTTTCGGAAAATAGCGCATGCGCCAAAAAATGGATTATGCCAGAGCCCTCGTTCTTCAAACGGGAGAGCCTTCAAACGTAGCAAGCAGTTGATGCAATATATTCATAAAAATGCAATGAATCATACCTTATACAATACATAGAACGACAATAGAATACATTACATCAACTGAGTGCTATGGCCAGACACTTTTGAAAAGGTTTCAAACCTTGGACCTCTGAGTTATGGCCAAGCACGCTTCCACTGCGCCAATCTGCTTAACACAGTTAGGGTACAAGTGATAAAAGCAAACAACATCGTAGAGCAGAAAAAATACATGTGGCCAAATATTATCAAATATTATACATGCAACAAAAAGCTTCCAAAAATACCTTTTAGTTAAAGTAGATGGATGAGCTAGATTACTTGAAAAGGCAATCAGGCATTTAGATAGAGTTAAGAACAGTTAATGCAAAAGTTTTAAAATTTGGAGAATCCGGGTATCGATCCCGGTACCTCTCGCATGCAAAGCGAGCGCTCTTCCATTTGAGCTAATCCCCCTCGTTCTCGAATGTTAGGCTGATACTAGTTACGCTATTATTACTTTACTCAATTTATTCTTTTAGCGATAACATTACACTAAAAAAGAATTTCACATACCGGAAATCGAACCCGGGCCACGGCGTTGAGAGCGCCGGATCCTAACCACTAGACCATGTGGTAATTTGATTAAATTGTTAAAAAATATGTATTTTAAAAAGCCTTTTCTTATGTTAAAAGATTGCAAAAAGATCTTCAATATTTATTTATTTTATACTCTCGCGCAGTGTGAAAGTGATTCGCATTAAAGCGATATGACAACCTGGGCTACTTACCACTCGGAAAAAGCGGAAATTCGTTCCAGTTAGAAACCAAAGGGTGTGTCATTCTGATCGCAAAGTTTTGAAAATCTCGGTCTTCTGATAGAGGTTCTTACTTTTCCCGCTCTTTTCGGTTCTTCGGTAGACGCGTGTACCAAGGTCGGTGAAGTCAATTGCAAAGTCCAATCAGTATTAAACGAATTTCTAACCGGATGGACTGGTTTAATTTGTAATCACCACTGATCAACAAGAGTGAAATAAAGGAAAAAAGGAAAAGTTAGGTTAGAAGGAAGTAAGGAAGGATGGAATGTAAAAATATTGAACTTCATGAATAGCAGAGCAAGGTTTCGATCCTTAGACCTCTGGGTTATGGGCCCAGCACGTTTCCACTGCGCCACTCTGCTGATGACATAATGTATACTTGTGAGAAAAGTAAGCAGTACAACAACTACTATCATTCTTTCTTTCGTCGTTTTGATTTGCCCAGATAACTAGCTCCAAATAACCATACCCACATATAATGAACCTTGTTCTGTTATACAATTTTTTTCCCCTATATTCCGTGTTTTGTTTATGGTTTCTCACTCTTTTTGATCTGTTTAACATGTGGCTTTGCTGGGAGATTGAAAAAGGAATATATGAATGATTTTTTAATCTAACGTTAGTCTGTTTTCTCAACGTGTAAAATTGAGTGCTTAGCCATAGCTTATTAGAACAGTCCTTCAACCAGTATCCTATACGAATCTGTTCAATTGCACTAATAAGCAAGGTAAGATAAAAAGGCGACTATTTGAAAACTAGAAAAAGTGCCGCAAAACTAGTAACTTGGAGAATCCGGGTATCGATCCCGGTACCTCTCGCATGCAAAGAGAGCGCTCTACCATTTGAGCTAATCCCCTATTCAGTTTACTTTAAGTTACAAATGTTAGTTACGCTATTATTAAGTTAGTATAATTAAAGGGCTGGATCGTCGTATAAATGTTTTAGAAAATAACTTAAAAGGATGCTCAAATATAGATGGAAACATCTGTAGGTAAAAAAACTGAGAAGGTGAAAGAAAAAGAAATTAGATCGGTTGAGATATCCCTCACGTAATGATATATATCAGCGAGGACTGGTGTAAGTTTAAATGCATAAATATAAACCCCTTGCACTGAACACGTCGGAAAGCAGGTCAGATGATTGGGGGACATAACAGTAGGTTTCCAATTGTCATGTCATTGAGATTCTTTTCTTTTGTCCTCCAAATTGTGCTGTTTTCACGTCACATGCAAGGGGTACGTGTATTCACATGTCTGTATATCTGCAAGGTCACCGCCGTTCTCGCTTTGATGCACAGGTAAGCGTTACCTTTCAAGATGGCGCAGAGACTGTGAAGTGGACTATTACAAAATGACGTGAAATATATATCTATACAACGAAAAGAAAAGATGGACAAAATAACAATGAAAGGTTAGAATGTTATGATGTTATGGTGTTGGGTGGCTTAAGTATCTAATGCTTTCGATAACGAGTTGCCCACCCTACTTGGATTGGCATTTGTTAATCTGGTCGGAAAGCTCCGGATTAGTCAGTTAATTTGTAATTGTCCCTGATCAACAAGATTGGATAAAACGAAAAAGAGTAAAGTCAGGTTTGAAGGAAGTAAGTAAGGAAGGAATGTAAAAAAATTGAACTCCAGGAATAGCAGAGCAAGGTTTTGATCCTTGGACCTCTGGCTTATGGGCCCAGCACGCTTCCACTGCGCCACTCTGCTGATGAGCTGATTAATTTATACTTGTGAGAAAAGCAAGCAGCATTGTAGATCAGAACAACAACTATTATCATTCACATTCTTTCTTTCGTCGTTTTGCTTTGCCCAGATAACTAGCTCCAAATAACTACCGACATATAATAAACCTTGTTCTGTTATACAATTTTTCCCCCCATATTCCGTGTTTTGTTTATGGTTTCTCACTCTTTTTGATCTGCTTAACATGTGGCTTTGCTGGGAGGGTGAAAAAGGAATATATAAATGATTTTTTAATCTAACGTTAGTCTGTTTTCTCAACATGTAAAATTGAGTGCTTAGCCATAGCTTATTAGAACAGTGCTTCAACCAGAATAACACTTAATCAAATATGCTACATCAAAAAGGCTTATCCTACGAATCTGTTCAATTGCACTGATAAGCAAGGTAAGATAAAAAGGCGACTATTTAAAAAATATAAAAATTGCCGCAAAACTAGTAATTTGGAGAATCCGGGTATCGATCCCGGTACCTCTCGCATGCAAAGCGAGCGCTATACCATTCGAGCTAATCGCCCTTCTTTGGCAAATAAAGCATACTAGTTATGCTATCTATCTATCTATCTATCATTGTTAGCTCATCGTTCGTTTCGCTACAATGCAGAGGCACGGCTACCTTTCAAGATGGTGCATATAGAGATGGAAACATCTGGACCTTCAACCATACACTAAACAGAATTTTCAACAGCAAGGAACCTGCTTATTTCTTAAGATAAAACTGAATTTAGGAAAAAGAATTTCCCATACCGGGAATCGAACCCGGGCCACGGCGGTGAGAGCTCCGGATCCTAACCACTAGACCATATGGGAATATGATTACTCTATATAATGAAAAACGTTGTTTTTAAATCCTTCAGCCTTATCTTAAAATATATCAAAAAAAGCTTGAATTTTTATTTTTTTTTATTCTCTCGCCACTTTGATATACAAGAAAGCATAGTCAGTGACTCGGAATTAAGAGAAATGACAACGTTAGAGTACTTATAATTTACCAGGATAAACCGAAAATATTAAAAGTTGGAAAACAAATGGCATGTGTTATTCTGGTCGGAATGTTCCGGATTGGTTTAATTTGTAATCGTCCCTGATCAACAAGATTGGAAAAAACGAAAAAAAGGAAAATATTGAATGATCTATTCAGGAATAGCAGAGCAAGGTTTCGATCCTTGGACCTCTGTGTTATGGGCCCAGCACGCTTCCACTGCGCCACTCTGCTGATGAGCTGTTAGAATTTTGTGGGAAAAGCAAGCAGCATTCTAGATCAGAACAACAACTATTAACATTCACATTCTTTGTTTCGTCGTTTTGATTTGCCCAGATAACTAGCCCCAAATAACTACCCACATATAATAAACCTTGCTCTGTTATACAATTTTTTCCCCTACTAAGAGTGAATGTCAGTAAAAATCAAACAAAATTTGAAAATTCGCGGACACGGCCAAAAAATCGATTCGGCTTACATTTTGCCTATTGATAGGACTGGATGAGTAGGTAAAGGAAATAGGAGGGATTTGATCAAATATCTATTATTTTGAGAAATTACGAGCAAAAACGATTTCAGCCTGACTTTCGCTCAATCCGACCCAAAGCGACCTCGGTATTTAGGCGTTTTATAAGTGTTCTGTACAAACGCTAAAACAAAAGCTAATTTATTGATTGATCGCATCTATGTTAATTGGATCTAGTACAATCAAGATTTAGTAATTTCAACGGATATGAATTATTTTTGAGAAGAACGAAGGCCTTTTAAAATGACGACATGCATAGGGTGATAAATTCACCTGTAAACCACCTATCATTCGAGCAAAGAATAATGTATGTGGTATTTCATCAAAACTCTCAATATTTTCACCAGATATCCTCGAAAGGAAGTTCTTTAAGCTAAGTAAAAAAAATTCCGGGCTCTTTTTGATTTTGGCAGCATAAGCGCCCTTTAAGTTTCGCAAATATTGAGTCTTACTTCACGCACTGAAATCGACAACAAACTGCATGCGAGAAAGAGGAAGTCAAATAATTGTTTTTCTAGACCGAAAAAATACTCAAACGTACTTCTTCATACCTTAAAACGGTATGGTCTAGCTTGGTATGTCTAGCTACTTTATATTTAATTATTTAAAATATTTTGGGAGTCAAACTGGAGTTTGAAATCCGCGCGCGGCTCGACTTTTTGGGACATAATTACGATAGTTAACTAAGTATGCTTTGGTGTATCGTAAGGTTCTGAAATGGCACATCGGTTGTGCTATAATACTAAATGAAAATAATTTATATTCAAACGTTAAGTCAAAAGTTTATTTCAGTGTGGTTTGAAGAAACTTTGCCGAGAACTTTCACCATACGACTTTTGATTAAATGCCAGTAATAATAACTTGTAGATTTCCAATTTGAATATTTAAATTCAAATTCCTTTTTACGTATTTGTTCAGTATTCAGTGCGGATACGTACGGATTCAGTATTCTCTTCCTGATTCCGTGGTTTTATGCAAACCTTTTTGGTGTCTTGTTTCAGTACGATCAAGCCGCTTCATAATCCACTCTTCACGAACTCCCGACCTTTTACACGCCGTCGAGCATAGAACACTATTGTGCGGATTGAATAGAATGCAGACTTTACGCAGTACATGAACAACAGTTTTTGACAATATTGTTTATTCGTTCAATGTAGGGCTTTTTCCTTCTTTGGGAAATGTCTTCAACATCTTCTCCAAGCTCGATGCAAACGTTCCTCAACTCCTCTACACATAGTTTTGATAACTTGTTCTTCTGAACCATTTCACAGATATTGAAATCGAAGCAAATAATCGGGTGATTTAACTGCACCGCCATCATTACATTGGCACACAAGGTGGAAAATTGTGTTTCAGTTTCTGCTGCATATATATCTTCATCGTCATTTTACATTACAACTGGGCAATTGAGACGCTTCTTTGCAGAGAGGCGACTAAGGAAACCGGATATTTGCTGTTTGGTAAGCACTTCATCTGGGGGGAAATAATCGGGCTCCGTCGGTACGTCGGGTTACAGCCATTGTCTTGGAAACTTCTTGGGGGTCTACTTTTCTTCCGCTGACTCCTCCTATTTGAAACTGCTCAGTTAAGAAGGCAGTCTGCTTTCATGTGAAACATCGTACGTCTGGCCCAGTATGGGCCTTTTTCACGCGGCAGCCATGTTGGTTTACACAATAGATTCCACTACGCGTATTCTGGAATTCAGAATACATTTATGCTAATGAAACAAGATTTTTATTCTGAGAGAACCTTATTTGTTTTAATGATCATTCAAGCGAGACTACTGGATCGATACAATGCATAATGAGTCATTGCAACCGTAATGACAGCTATTGACTGTGTGGGAGAGCTGAGACAATGGGCCTTTTTTTTTTGCAACAACAGGTCACGTGACCCTACCCCTTAAAACGAACAGTTGTGTCAAAATCAACATCAGAAATGAAAAGAGCACCTCGATATTATTAAAAGGGCAAAAGTTTTAGCTCATAACGATGACTATAGGAGAAATGGCATTAAATTGCCATTTCTCCTGTGTTACATGTTATAAGCTGAAACTTTGCCATCTTGCTAATATTGAGGTGCTTTTTCCATTGCTGATGTTTATTTTGACTCAACGTCTCTTTTAACGGGAGTTAGGGTCACGTGACCTGTTGTTGCAAAAGGCCTATTGAAAACTAAATAAATAAATAAAATTACCATCAAATAATTTAAAAATTTTAAAGTCTCAACAATCACAAATTTATTAAGTGATATTCTTATGAGCATGACATGCACAAACATATTGGGAGATACCCCTGTCATGAACACTTAGTAACTCATTAACTATTGACTTAAATCAGTATATACCATCGCCTAACAAGCCAACACTATAAGAGCAGTAAACATTTCATAACAGCAACAAAATATAACATCCCATTAATAAATTAGTTTTTCATTGCTTACCAGAACCAACAGGGATAAGCTCGTTTGTTATCTCCATTATTTTGCGAGACTGAAAGAAATTGATTCCCATTTGTGCCAATGGAGCACGTCTTGAATCTCTTGCGTGTTTGGAAATCGAGGGGGGCATACAGCATGACTTCCTTGTCCTTCTCCAACCAATTCCTAGCCTTGATCGATGCGACGGACAAATAGTCATCTCTTGAGTATTTGAACCCGATGAATTGAAAATTCCACATCGAGCACGTATGAGGTCCACCTCAGTCTCTATACCGAAAAAATCGAGCGATTTCTTATGATTCGCTATTTCTTTACAGCAAGACACTAATGGAATTACGGTTTCAGCTTTTCTCGCACAATTTTCTGCGCCGCATTCTCCTCCGCATATGATCTTGAAGGAACACGACATCTTGTTTGTAAGACGACCAAGTGAAAGTATTCGGGGGGAAATTGAATTTAAATATTCACGAAGGTAATTGGAAATCTACAAGTTATTATTACTGGCATTTTAACTAAAGTCGTATGGTGAAAGTTCTCGGCAAAGCTCCTTCAAACGACACTGAAATAAACTTTTGACTTAACGTTTGAATATAAATTATTTTCATTTAGTATTATAGCACAACCGATGTGCCATTTCAGAACCTTACGATACACCAAAGCATACTTAGTTAACTATCGTAATTATATCCCAAAAAGTTTAGCCGCGCGCGGATTTCAAACTCCAGTTTGACTCCCAAAATATTTTAAATAATTAAATATAAAGTAGCTAGACATACCAAGGAATCGTTTTAAGGTATGAAGAAGTACTTTTGAGTATTTTTTCGGTCTAGAAAAACAATCATTTGACTTCCTCTTTCTCGCATGCAGTTTGTTGTCGATTTCAGTGCGTGGAGTAAGACTCAATATTTGCGAAACTTAAAGGGCGCTTATGCTGCCAAAATCAAAAAGAGCCCGGAATTTTTTTTTACTTAGCTTAAAGAACTTCCTTTCGAGGATATCTGGTGAAAATATTGAGAGTTTTGATGAAATACCACATACATTATTCTTTGCTCGAATGATAGGTGGTTTACAGGTGAATTTATCACCCTATGCATGTCGTCATTTTAAAAGGTCTCCGTTCTTCTCAAAAATAATTCATATCCGTTGAAATTACTAAATCTTGATTGTACTAGATCCAATTAACATAGATGCGATCAATCAATAAATTAGCTTTTGTTTTAGCGTTTGTACAGAACACTTATAAAACGCCTAAATACCGAGGTCGCTTTGGGTCGGATTGAGCGAAAGTCAGGCTGAAATCGTTTTTGCTCGTAATTTCTCAAAATAATAGATATTTGATCAAATCCCTCCTATTTCCTTTACCTACTCATCCAGTCCTATCAATAGGCAAAATGTAAGCCGAATCGATTTTTTGGCCGTGTCCGCGAATTTTCAAATTTTGTTTGATTTTTACTGACATTCACTCTTAAGTTTTTTCTTAATGGTTAGTCACTCTTTTGGATCAGGTTGTCATGTGGCTTTGCTGGGAGGATGAATCAAAGGTAACCCATGGTAAGATCGTGAAGCTTTTTGAGTCACCAATGAACTAAGATGATAACAAATGACACTTGTTGACTCATTTCATTGCGGGTATTGAGACCCGAGTAAGGCGATAGTCGGAGTTATGTTTTGTGCTAACAAACTGTTGTCGTTATTAATTAAATTATTGGCTTCTGATAGGCTACAATCCTTTCCTCGATTCCTGGTTACGAAATTTTTCTACGATTGAGATGATCTGGATCGAGTCTAATCGATCAAATATATCACAAACCTCATATCTCAAGGTCCAATAAAAAGAGCATAAAGTAAACTAAGAATACTCAAAATATGCTGCTGATTATGAAGTGATCGAAAATCCAAAATGGCTTCCTCTGCAAACAACGTGCGTGGATTCTTCCAGTGACGTCACTTGGCGAATACAATGGATTCCATGGTTACGGGAATTACCCAAAACGATTGGCTGAGAAGCGTTATCCGAAAAATGTGAAATCTAGCCACCTCGATAGCTCTTCACGAGCTAAAAAGGAATATATAAATGATTTTTTTTCTAATTCATAGTTTATTAGAACAGTGCTTCAACCAGAATAACACTTAATCAAATATGCTACAAGCAAAAGGCTTATCCTACGAATCTGCTAGCTCAATTGAACGAATAAACAAAATAAGATAAAAAGACGGCTATTCAAAAAGTAGGAAAATTACGTCCAAAGCATTAAATTGAAGAATCCGGGTATCGATCCCGGTACTTCTCGCATGCAAAGCGAGAGTTCTACCATTTGAGCTAATCTCCCATTCAGTATTCTATAAGTTACAAATGTTTGTTACGCTATTATTAAGTTAGTATGATTAAAGGGCGGGATCGTTATATAAATGTTTTAGAAAATCGCATTTAAAAGATGGTCAAATATAGATGGAAACATCTGTAGGTAAAAAAACTGAGAAGGTGAAAGAAAAAGAAATTAGATCGGTTGAGATATTCCTATATTGATGGTTTTCAACCATTCGCAAGAGAATTAAATAACAAAAGACACGGCGGCCATGTATGGAGGATACAACAAAAGAATAGACTTTATTGGTGGTGTGACAATGTTTTCCCAATTCAGCGTGACAAACCTCTGGGGGAATAAAGAGCTATTGTTTTGAAACTCGTCGGGATATCTTCGATATTCCTTTCGTATCCTTTGGGATACTCATGAAGTTTTCGAAGAGTAAAAACAAAAGAAAATGAATCCCCTGGAGGTTCGTCACGCTGAATTGGGAAAACATTGTCACACCACGAATAAGGTCTATTGTTCGAAAGACTGGACTGAGTCACGTGATAGGCTAAAAACATATTTCCTCGTGGTTGGATGTAGCCTGCTGTGCAGACGTTTTTAGTGTGGGCTCGTTCATTTCCCTCCCCACAAACGTAGAGTTTTGTAGTCGTAGTGTTTGAGTCCGAGAAAATATAAATGATATGCGTTCACCCGTATGCATCTATCTATTCATTGACAATTCTTTTGTTAAGTTCCTCCAACATGGCCGCCGTGAAAACCATCAATATCAGCGAGGACTGGTGTAAGTTTAAATGCAATAAATATAAACCCCTTGCACTGAACACGTCGGAAAGCAGGTCAAATAATTGGAGGGCATAACAGTAGGTTTCCAATGTCGTGTCATTGAGATTATTTTCTTTTGTCCTCCAAATTGTGCTGTTTTCACGTCACAGGCAATGGGTGTATTCACATGTCTGTATATCTGCAAGGTCACCGCCGTTCTCACTTTGATGCACAGGTAAGCGTTACCTTTCAAGATGGCGCAGAGACTGTGAAGTGGACTATTGCAAAATGACGTGAAATATATATCTATACAACGAAATGAAAAGATGGACAAAATAACAATGAAAGGTTAGAATGTTATGATGTTATGGTGTTGGGTGGCTTAAGTATCTAATGCTTTCGATAGCGAGTTGCCCACCCTACTTGGATTGGCATTTGTTAATCTGGTCGGAAAGCTCCGGATTAGTCAGTTAATTTGTAATCGTCCCTGATCAACAAGATTGGAAAAAACGAAAAAAAAAGGAAACTCAGGTTTGAAGGAGGTAGGTAAGGAAGGAATGTAAAAAAATTGAAGTACAGGAATAGCAGAGCAAGGTTTCGATCCTTGGACCTCTGGGTTATGGGCCCAGCACGCTTCCACTGCGCCACTCTGCTGATGAGCTGATTAATTTATACTTGTGAGAAAAGCAAGAAGCATTGTAGATCAGAAAAACGACTATTATCATTCACATTCTTTCTTTCGTCGTTTTGCTTTGCCCAGATAACTAGCTCCAAATAACTACCCACATATAATAAACCTTGCTCTGTTATACAATTTTCCCCCCATATTCCGTGTTTTGTTTATGGTTTCTCACTCTTTTTGATCTGCTTAACATGTGGCTTTGCTGGGAGGGTGAAAAAGGAATATATAAATGATTTTTTAATCTAACGTTAGTCTGTTTTCTCAACGTGCAAAATTGAGTGCTTAGCCATAGCTTATTAGAACAGTGCTTCAACCAGAATGACACTTGATCAAATATGCTACAACAAAAAGGCTTATCCTATACGAATCTGTTCAATAGCACTGATAAGCAAGGTAAGATAAAAAGGCGACTATTTGAAAACTAGAAAAAGTGCCGCAAAACTAGTAACTTGGAGAATCCGGGTATCGATCCCGGTACCTCTCGCATGCAAAGAGAGCGCTCTACCATTTGAGCTAATCCCCCATTCAGTTTACTTTAAGTTACAAATGTTAGTTACGCTATTATTAAGTTAGTATAATTAAAGGGCTGGATCGTCGTATAAATGTTTCAGAAAATAACTTAAAAGGATGCTCAAATATAGATGGAAACATCTGTAGGTAAAAAAACTGAGAAGGTGAAAGAAAAAGAAATTAGATCGGTTGAAATATCCCTCACGTAATGATATATATCAGCGAGGACTGGTGTAAGTTTAAATGCAATAAATATAAACCCCTTGGACTGAACACGTCGGAAAGCAGGTCAAATAATTGGAGGGCATAACAGTAGGTTTCCAATGTCGTGTCATTGAGATTATTTTCTTTTGTCCTCCAAATTGTGCTGTTTTCACGTCACATGCAATGGGTACGTGTATTCACATGTCTGTATATCTGCAAGGTCACCGCCGTTCTCACTTTGATGCACAGGTAAGCGTTACCTTTCAAGATGGCGCAGAGACTGTGAAGTGGACTATTGCAAAATAACGTGAAATAAATATCTATAAAACGAAAAGAAAAGATGGACCAAAATAGGGTTAGAATGTTATGGTTAAGTAGCTAATGCTTTCGAGTTGCCCACCCCAATTGGATTGAAATATTTCCTCTTGATATGGTGAAATGCAACTGGGCAGTTACATACGAAACTGTTAAGGGTGGGTTCGTACTGAAAAATAAATTAAAAGCCTTTGGAGAGACTCGAACTCTCGACCCCTGGTTTACTAGACCAGTGCTCTAACCACTGAGCTACAAAGGCATTGAATTGTACAATAATAAGCAAAGATGTGCTACTGTATCATGGTTAAGCTGATCATGATAGGTGTTTCAAAGTAATGATAAAAGGGTAAATTTTATACCGTGAAAAGATGAAAAAACTTACTGACGTTTCGGACGCTAGTCCTTCGTCGGTGTTTCAAAGTATTAACTTCGTAAGAATAAAGATAGATTGAAAGTAGTAGTTAAGATTGGACGGATGGATATCATGAGCGAGAGAGTCAAGTCATGGGTCAAGTTGGACATAAAAAGACAAGGCGTTTCCATAATATTTTCGGAACACACACAGCTATAAGGGCACGTGCCCATAGAATGTTTTGGATACGCCTTGATTGACGTCCACCAAAAGCTTCTTTGTCGCGACAGAACAATCGCTAGAGGGCGCGTGTGATTGAGAATGTCTGTAATGCAAAAGTTTACTGAACTTGGAGAAACTGGGTACCTGGTACCTCTACTATTTGAGCTAATCCCCCTTATTCTTGAAAATTAAACATACTAGTTGCGCTTTCATTACTTTATTCAATTTTTAAAATATCACTCGAGACCAAGACGATGCTCTAATTTTGATGGGTTGCAAGCATTCCCAAGAGAGTCAAAAGACAAAAGCATGGCGGCCATTGTGGTGCCGTTAACAATGGATGCTAATGAGAAATCTTTTGTTAAATGGCACCAACGCTCCCCCGAGAGGCCGCGATGACGTAACGTGCAATCGAAGAATAGAGATGCAAAATTCTGTAGGGAAAAAAGACATCAGATTGTTTGTTACAAGGTAAGACCTTCATCCACATATTAAACACAACTTTGAACAGCAAGGACCAATAGATTATTTGTTTGTATTGTTTAGCGATAACACTGTACCAAAAAAGAATTTCCCACACCGGGAATCGAACCCGGGCAACGGCGGTGAGAGCGCCGGATCCTAACCACTAGACCATATGGGACTATGAATAATCTATGGTCTATGATTATGATTGATGCTGAAAAGCAGGGCCCAGTTGTACGAAGGTTCATAGCGCTATTGGAAAAATTTTATGCAGCAGATAAATTTCTTGGATAACATGCAGCATCGACTTATTCACAGAAAGTCGGAAAACTGATGGCATGAGTTATTCTGATCGGAAAGTTCCGCAAAACTCGGTCTCTTCCGATTGGGGGAATCCACTTTTCCCGCTCTTTTCGGTTTTTCGGTTGACGCGTGTAGCGTTTGTCGGTAAAGTCAAAGTTTCAGCTTTTTTCTAATGGTTTAAATGGTAAGCATCGCGGATCAACATGAGTAAAAATAGGGGAAATTTAGGTTTGAAGGAAGTAAGTAAGGAAGGCTCATATAAAAAAATTGAACTCCAGGAATAGCAGAGCAAGGTTTCGATCCTTGGACCTCTGGGTTATGGGCCCAGCACGCTTCCACTGCGCCACTCTGCTAATGACTTGATATTTAATTGCGAGGAAAGCAAGCACGACTGTAGAGCAGACAAACTATTATCATTCGATCACATTTGTTCAGTCGTTTTTATTGGCCGATAGAACTCCACATAACTGCACATATATGAAACCTATTTTCCTCCGTATTTTCTTTATGGTTTCTCACTGGCTTTGCTTGGAGAGTAAAATGAAAATAGGATTAACATTCTTCAATTTTAATTTGTAAATATATTTTTTATTTAGCCATACTTTTTCACAACGTGTACAATTTTGCGCACAGTCGTAGTTTACTAGACAAGTGCTTCAAACAGAATGACATTGCATTGAATATTATACAACAACATATCTTGAAAAAGAAATCTTCTAGTTCAAATTATATTTATAAGCTAAAAAGGCAACCATTTTGGAGAATCCGGTTATCGATCCCGGTACCTCTCGCATGCTAAGCGAGCGCTCTACCATTTGAGCTAATTCCCCTTGTTCGCGAATGAATCACATGGTAGTTACGCTATCATTACGATATATTATATAAATGTTTTAGCAATTTGACTCGAAAAGATGGCCAGATATGTAGATAAGTGGAACTTTTAGTAGTTAGTAAAGACATAACATCGGTTTTTAAAATTAAGGATAAAACCTTCAACCACATACTAAACAGAACTTTGAATCTCCGCTTGGGAAATGTTGAAAGTCAAAGTTAAAAGCATCCAACTTTTAGGTTACTTTTATGGCATAGCACCGATTCCAAAGTCGATACCTTTGTAAAAATTCATGAAAATAGCTGCAGTCATGATTTGCATTATCATGTGCGTAGCGGGCAAAATCTTTAATCCTCGGACGGCAATCTACACGAGCAAGCTTTACTTCACAAGGAAAAAAATTGGTCGTGTAGACAGAGAGAAAGGGATAATATGGTCAACTTTTGACATTGGCTTGTTCATGGAAACGAAACAAATCAAATGTGACAAGGAATATTAATTAGTTTTGGTCCTAGTCTTTTTGCACGCTGATATGGTCAATGATGAAAATATAACGGTGGCTAAAATTTGGTGATAAGACACAGGGAACCCGGCTATATTTGTTTTGCTTCTTTTAGAAAATGAGCTTTGCTCTTTGTGGGTTTCCTGTGTCGTGATCGGTTTCCTTTTACATAAGTTGTAATCAGATCTGCGCTGTAATCAGCTATCAGCTTACAGCGCCGATCTGATCTCAGCGCAGATCTGATTACAGCTCAGGAAACCCACAAAAAGCAAAGTTACTTTTCTAAAAGAAGCAAAAACAAATATACCGTAGCCGGGTTCCATGTGGATAAGACAGCGTATCTATAGGCTGCCAACAATAATATACGTCACTTCCTTGTAGAATCCTGGAGGTTGTTTTGGTCTCTTATTTTCTGGCTTCATGTCGTAGAATTGTCAAATACAATAGTTTGAGGACGTATTTTAACATGTTTTGACTTAACATCCGCCATAGTTGCCGCTTGTTTGCCCCCCGGCCCAGTCAACTCCAAAAAGTCACGTGATTGATAGTAAGCAATTATTGGATTCATTTTATGCCATTCAGCTTTTCAAATGTCTTCAATTTTAATCTAATTTTTGGAAACATCATTTATTTTATTAAGCAGTCGTCACCCTTTGATTCATTTAATTCAATTCATATTCATATAATAAAACTCTTCAGTAACCGAGCTTGGTCGGCCTGTACGGCATAATCTTGACCTCGGTCTGTACATTCCGACCTCGGTCAAGATTATCCCGTACAGACCTCCCGCTCGGTTAATAAGATCTAAATCACGAAGGAGCCGTGTTTTTTGGCCGATCAAACTGCAATCTCGTACCCAGAGCCTGCGTTTCCTCTGGCCTGCGGCGAAGAATGAGGCCTCTGGCATAATCCATATTTTGAGACCAGGATTTCTTGAGCGTCCGGTATAAAAGCGCATGCGTTCAAGTACTTGCCAAAAACAAAATAAAGACATGCTCCCGATTTCTAATATAATAATTTTTATTTTGATCAGAATTAAACACAGAACTCTGTTTGAAAGCATGATTTTCAGATTGATCATATTTCCCTTCCGGAAAAAAGCGCATGCGCCAAAAAATGGATTATGCAAGAGCACTCGTTCTTCAAACGGGCGAGAGCCTACGTAGCAAGCAGTTGATGTAATGTATTCATAAAAATGCAATGAATCACACCTAGTACAATAGATAGAACGACAATAAAATACAATAGATTTTCTGAATACATTACAACAACTGAGTTCTATGGCCAGACACTTTTTGAAAAGTAGCGAAAACAAGAAAAGACAAAATAGACAAAATATAAAAATGAGTGGT
The DNA here is from genome assembly GCF_029948245.1 of Actinia tenebrosa. Classification (NCBI taxonomy): domain Eukaryota; kingdom Metazoa; phylum Cnidaria; class Anthozoa; order Actiniaria; family Actiniidae; genus Actinia; species Actinia tenebrosa. The sequence goes on along the minus strand of NW_028292582.1, from coordinate 7,200,704 downwards.
TAGCAGAGGAAGGTTTCAATCCTTGGGTTATGGCCAAGCACGCTTCCACTGCGCCAAGCTGCTTAACACAGTTAGGGTACAAGTGATAAAAGCAAACAGCATAGTAGAACAGAAAAAATATATGTGGCCAAATATTATCAAATATTATACATGCAACAAAAGCTTTCAATAATACCTTTTTGTTAAAGTAGATGGATGAGCTAGATTACTTGAAAACGCAATCAGGCATTTAGATAGAATTAAGAACAGTTAGTGCAAGAGTTTACTGAGCTTGGAGAATCCGGGTATCGATCCCGGTACCTCTCGCATGCTAAGCGAGCGCTCTACCATTTGAGCTAATCCCCCTCGTTCTTGTATGCTAAACTGATACTAGTTACGCTATGATTACTTTACTCAATTTATTCCTTTAGCGATAACATTACACTAAAAAAGAATTTCCCACACCGGGAATCGAACCCGGGCCACGGCGGTGATAGCCCCGGATCCTAACCACTACACCATATGGGAATATGATTACTTATTTAATGAAAAACGCAGTTACCCCTTTTCCTATGCTATAAACCAGGGCCCAGTTGTACGAAGGGTTCATAGCGCTATTGGAAAAGTTTGATGCAGCAGATAAATTTCTTGGATAACATGCAGCATCGACTTATTCACAGAAAGTCGGAAAACTGATGGCATGAGTTATTCTGATCGGAAAGTTCCGCAAAACTCGGTCTCTTCCGATTGGGGGAATCCACTTTTCCCGCTCTTTTCGGTTTTTCGGTTGACGCGTGTAGCGTTTGTCGGTAAAGTCAAAGTTTCAGCTTTTTTCTAATGGTTTAAATGGTAAGCATCGCGGATCAACATGAGTAAAAATAGGGGAAATTTAGGTTTGAAGGAAGTAAGTAAGGAAGGCTCATATAAAAAAATTGAACTCCAGGAATAGCAGAGCAAGGTTTCGATCCTTGGACCTCTGGGTTATGGGCCCAGCACGCTTCCACTGCGCCACTCTGCTAATGACTTGATATTTAATTGCGAGGAGAGCAAGCACGACTGTAGAGCAGACAAACTATTATCATTCGATCACATTTGCTCAGTCGTTTTTATTGGCCGATAGAACTCCACATAACTGCCCATATATGAAACCTATTTTCCTCCGTATTTTCTTTATGGTTTCTCACTGGCTTTGCTTGGAGAGTAAAATGAAGATAGGAACATTCTTCAATTTTAATTTGTAATTATATTTTTTATTTAGCCATACTTTTTCACAACGTGTACAATTTTGCGCACAGTCGTAGTTTACTAGATCAGTGTTCAAACAGAAAGACATTGTATTAAATATTATACAACAACATATCTTGAAAAAGAAATCTTCTAGTTCAAATTATATTGATAAGCTAAAAAAAACATTGTGGAGAATCCGGGTATCGATCCCGGTACCTCTCGCATGCATAGCGAGCACTCTACCATTTGAGCTAATACCCTATTCAGTATTCTTTAAGTTACAAATGTTAGTTACTACGCTATTATTAAGTTAGTATAATTAAAGGGCTGGATCGTCGTATAAATGTTTTAGGAAATCACTGTAAAGGATGGTCAAATATAGATGGAAACATCTTTAGGTAAAAAAACTGAGATGGTGATAGAAAAAGAAATTAGATCGCTTGAGATATCCCTCACGTAATGATATATATCAGCGAGGACTGGTGTAAGTTTAAATGCAATAAATATAAACCCCTTGGACTGAACACGTCGGAAAGCAGGTCAAATAATTGGAGGACATAACAGTAGGTTTCCAATGTCATGTCATTGAGAATCTTTTCTTTTGTCCTCCAAATTGTGCTGTTTTCACGTCACATGCAAGGGGTACGTGTATTCACATGTCTGTATATCTGCAAGGTCACCGCCGTTCTCGCTTTGATGCACAGATACGGTTACCTTTCAATATGGCGCAGAGACTGTGAAGTGGACTATTGCAAAATGACGTGAAATAATTATCTATAAAACGAATAGAAAACATGGACCAAAATAAGGCTAGAATGTTATGGTTAAGTAGCTAATGCTTTCGAGTTGCTCACCCTACTTGGATTGAAATATTTCCTCTTGATATGGTGAAATGCAACTGGGCAGTTACATACGAAAATGTTAAGGGTAGGTTCGTACTGAAAAATAAAATCAATAAGCCTTTGGACAGACTCGAACTCTCGACCCCTGGTTTACTAGACCAGTGCTCTAACCACTGAGCTACAAAGGCACTGAATTTTAAAATAATAAGCAAAGATGTGCTACTTTATCATGGATAAGCTGATCATGGTAGGACTTTCAAATTATTTTAAATAACTTCGTAAAAACAAGGAAGGATTAGTTAGGATTGGATGGATGGATATCATGAACGAGAGAGTCATGGGTCGAGCTGAACAAACACGACGAGATTGAGAGTGTATAGACGAGTAAACCTGTGACCGGAATATCAAATAGTATACATGCAACAAAAAGCTTCCAAAAAATTGCATTTAGTTAAAGTAGATGGATGAGCTATATACCTTAAAGCTGCCGTTGCGCAAAAAATTGAGTCCGTGTAACATGCCATCTACAACGATTTTCGGGTTTTGGCAACGCCTTTGCAAGGTTTTGATTCATCTTCAAAAACTTGCAACGCAAAATGGCGAATTTTTTGCAAGTTGATTCGTGTAACAGCTTCAGTAATGATTTTTCGCGCAACGCATAACAAAATGCAGTCCAATGCTCTCTTATAGACGAGGCGTATCAACAAACACTGAAGATGGCACTAGAGCTTTGAAATCGCTAAAAATCATCTCGTGTAACTTGTTGATTTTCGAACGAACGTCGGGCGAAAAGCTGACTCGTGTATAACATGTATTAAAAATCGAGGAGTCATATCGCGAAAAAACGTCGTTGCGAATCGTCCCCAGTAACATCACATTAAGAAAGCAATTAGTCATTCAAATAGAAGAAAAGTTTATGCAAAAGTTAATTGAACTTGGAGAATCCGGTTATCGATCCCGGTACCTCTCGCATGCTAAGCGAGCGCTCTACCATTTGAGCTAATACCCCTTCTTTCGTAAATAAAGCATACTAGTTATGCTATCACTACTTTACACAATAGTCCCTTTCACAGTTCCCTGCACCATCTTGAAAAGTAGCCGGCCTTTGCATCGAAGGGAGACTAAATAGGAGCTTGCAATGATGGAGTTTTTTAAACTCCTTGAACAATTATTTACATATCTCTATCATTGTTAGCTCATCGTTCGTTTCGCTCCAATGCAGAGGCACGGCTACCTTTCATGATGGCGCAGAGAGGTTGGTCAAATATAGAGATGGAACCATCTGGACCTTCAACATTACACTAAACAGAATTTTCAACAGCAAGGAACCTGCTTATTGCTTACGATAAAAAGAATGTAGCAAAAAGAATTTCCCACACCGGGAATCGAACCCGGGCCACGGCGGTGAGAGCGCCGGATCCTAACCACTAGACCATATGGGAATATGATTAGTCTATAGTATGATGAAAAACGTTCTTTTAAAATCCTTCAGCCTTATCTTAAAATATATCAAAAGAAGCTTGAATTTTTATTTTTTTATGCTCTCGCCACTTTAATATACAAGAAAGCATAGTCAGTGACTCGGAATTAAGAGAAATGACAACGTTGGAGTACTTATAATTTACCAGGATAAACCGAAAATATTAAAAGTTGGAAAACAAATGGCATGTGTTATTCTGGTCGGAAAGTTCCGGATTGGTTTAATTTGTAATCGCCCCTGATCAACAAGATTGAAAAAAGCGGAAAAAAAAGAAGTAAGGTTTGAAGGAAGTAAGTAAGGAAGGAATGTAAAAAAATTGAAGCACAGGAATAGCAGAGCAAGGTTTCGATCCTTGGACCTCTGGGTTATGGGCCCAGCACGCTTCCACTGCGCCACTCTGCTGATGAGCTGTTAGATTCTTGTGGGAAAAGCAACCAGCATTGTAGAGCAGAACAACAACTATTTTCATTCACATTCTTTCTTTCGTCGTTTTGCTTTGCCCAGATAACTAGCTCCAAATAACTACCCACATATAATAAACCTTGCTCTGTTATACAATTGTTTCCCCTATATTCCGTGTTTTGTTTGTGGTTTCTCATTCTTTTTGATCTGCTTAACATGTGGCTCTGCTGGGAGGGATGAAAAAGGAATATATAAATGATTTTTTAATCTAACGTTAGTCTCTTTTCTCAACGTGTAAAATTGAGTGCTTAGCCATAGCTTATTAGAACAGTGGTTCAACCAGAAAGACACTTAATCAAATATGCTACAACAAAAAGGCTTATCCTACGAATCTGTTCAATTGCACTGATAAGCAAGATAAGATAAAAAGGCGACTATTTGAAAAGTAGAAAAATTACCGCAAAACTAGTAACTTGGAGAACCCGGGTATCGATCCCGGTACCTCTCGCATGCAAAGGGAGCGCTCTACCATTTGAGCTAACCCCCATTCACTTTTCTATAAGTTACAAATGTTAGTTACGCTATTATTAAGTTAGTATAATTTAAAGTGCCTATCACCCTTCTGACGATATTCTCAGTACTGATTCTACATGGGGTAAGATGTTGAATAACCCGAAAAAATTACAAAGTTTGAGCGCGGCATCTTCAAGTTATAAAGGTTTTTCCACGCCAAATGCTAATGCTGTGACGTATGAAGAGTAATCATTTCATATACAAAACACTACTGGTACAGGTAAATTAAATTTGAAATACTTCATTGTTTTCTAAATTGCTCTTATAGAAATTATTGCAAGCTATTTTTCACATAGAAGCCGGTGTTTCGAATTACAAGGAACAACAAATAACCATAAATGCCTTCTCATACGTCACAGCATTAGCATATGACATGAAAAAACCTTCATAACTTCAAGAAGCCGAACTCAAACTATGTAATATTTTCGGGTTATTCGACATCTTACCCCATGTAGAATCAATACTGAGAATATTGTCAGAAGGGTGATAGGCACTTTAAAGGACTGGATCGTCGTATAAATGTTTTAGAAAATAACTTAAAAGGATGGTCAAATAGAGATGGAAACATCTTTAGGTAAAAAAAATGAGAAGGTGAAATTAGAAAAAAGACATTAGATTGATTGAGATATCCCTCACGTAATGATATATATCAGGAAGGACCGGTGCAAGTTTAAATACAATAAATATAAACCCCTTGGACTGAACACGTCGGAAAGCAGGTCAGATGATTGGGGGACATAACAGTAGGTTTCCAATTGTCATGTCATTGAGATTCTTTTCTTTTGTCCTCCAAATTGTGCTGTTTTCACGTCACATGCAAGGGGTACGTGTATTCACATGTCTGTATATCTGCAAGGTCACCGCCGTGTCTCGCTTTGATGCACAGGTAAGCGTTACCTTTCAATATGGCGCAGAGACTGTGAAGTGGACTATTGCAAAATGACGTGAAATAAATATCTACAAAACGAAAAGAAAAGATGGACAAAATGATAATGAAAAGTTAGAATGTTATGGTTAAGTAGCTAATGCTTGGATTGAAATATTTCCTCTTGATATGGTGAAATGCAACTGGGCAGTTACGTACAAAAATGTTAAGGGATGGCTTTGTACTGAAAAAAAAATTTTCACAGCATTTGGAGAGACTCGAACTCTCGACCCCTGGTTTACTAGACCAGTGCTCTAACCACTGAGCTACAAAGGCACTCAATTGTACAATAATAAGCAAAGATGTGCTACTGTATCATGGTTAAGCTGATCATGATAGGTGTTTCAAAGTAATGATAAAAGGGTAAATTTTATACCGTGAAAAGATAAAAAAACTTACTGACGTTTCGGACGCTAGTCCTTCGTCGGTGTTTCAAAGTATTAACTTCGTAAGAATAAAGATAGATTGAAAGTAGTAGTTAAGATTGGACGGATGGACATCATGAGCTAGAGAGTCCATATGGGTCAAGTTGGACATAAAAAGACAAGGTGTTTCCATAACATTGTCGGAAAACACAAAGCTATAAGGGCACGTGCCCATAGAATGTTATGGAAACGCCTTGATTGACGTCCACCAAAAGCTTCTTTGTCGCGACAGAACACTTCCTAGAGCCGCGCGTGTGATTGAGAATGTCCGTAATGCAAAAGTTTACTGAACTTGGAGAAACCGGGTACCTGGTACCTCTACTATTTGAGCTAATCCCCCTTATTCTTGAAAATTAAACATACTAGTTGCGCTATCATTACTTTATTCAATTTTAAAAATATCACTCGATACCAAGACGATGCTCTAATTTTGATGGGTTGCAAGCATTCCCAAGAGAGTCAAAAGACAAAAGCATGGCGGCCATTGTGGTGCCGTTAACAATGGATGCTAATAAGAAATCTTTTGTTAAATGGCACCAACATGGCCGCGATGACGTAACGTGCAATCGAAGAATAGAGATGCAGTAGTATAGGGGATGGGGGTTCCAGCGCAACGACCACCGGAGGATTACCCGTCTAAAGTACCCCCCTCGATTCGTACCGCGATTACCCGCATCCCGTCTTTATGTAAAATATGTTAGTCTATATATGGAGTGCGAAGATTGTAAAGAGTTTGCTTATGATTTCTGTGTAAAGTGCTTGAAACCCAAGTTTGTACTTACTAAGCCAAATAAGTATATTTGTTGTGGTAAAAAAATGCAAATAGAAGACGACACGTCAGCGCAGTGTTACGAATGTGGTAAGAATATTCGTAATGCCGTACCAAATGCTACCAGAGAGCAGTATTATGCCAATGGAGGTCGTAAGAAAACGCCATATAAGAGAATAAAATACTTCAGGGACTGGATGAGTCATATCCAAGGTTATCGACCGATATATTTAGACAACGAAGTAAAGAAGAAAATCATAGACCATTTAGAAGAGCCAACCCCACAAAGTCTACGGAAAACGTGGAAAAAATTAAAGCTAGGGAAATATTACAAAGCTATTCCTTATCTTTTGTCTGAAATTACCGGTAAGTCTATTCCCGAGATTTCTGATATGAGCAGGGCCGAGTGGATGTTTTGTCGGTTGGATAAGGATATTCCTTATTACCCTGACGTAATCTACGAAATATTTCACGAAATCGACCCCAACCACCCCCTCTTGGGATGGATTCCCAGGCGATGACATCACATAGCAACACCAACATTCCTCTTCCTCATAACAACCAGCGTTTTCCGAGCACACGATCAAAACCCGAGCACACGACCAAAACCCGAACCAAATATAAAAAGCCGAAGTAAGTTGGAAATGTAAACAACCTCGGCGAGAAACTAATCTGCATATGAACCAGACAGCCGGCGTTCGATATGTAAATAGAATCCCGTCACGCTCTTTTCAAAGCAAATTTTTACTGAGCAAGCTTTCTTTGAAGCTCTTCTTTTGCCTCCTGGTAGATCTTTTTGCGAGATTCCTCGGAAAGATCTTTTACGACTGTTTTTTTATTCCTTATGTCCGACTTTAGTTTCTCGTACTTTTCCTCTTCAGCTAAGATAAGCGAGAATTCTACGTCGTCTATCTTTCTGTCACGCAAAGCCTTTGAGACAAGGTCAGTGATCGTATTTACTTTAGCCCTTGACAGAGCTATTGTTGTGTCATGCTTGGATATTTTGCTTGACAGCTGTTTCATAATACCCGTAGCAACAGCCGAGATAATACCACAGGTTGCCCCAACGCCGGCCAAAGGAACTCCAACGACTATTCCCGGTCCAGTAAGCGAAGTAGCAACGCCGGAGCCCGTTAACACAACAGATATGGATCCTGAAGTTATCGCAATCTTATGTAGCGTACTCCGGGCTCTGACGTACTTTTTTCGGACTTTTTCGTAGTGTTTTGCTTGTCCTTCCAAGTAAGCCAGGATTAAGTTCGCTTTATTCAGACGAAAGTTTTCGGCGTTTAGTTCGTTAGGTGTAGTATAGGGAACATCTGGATACAACTTAGGTGCTGATGGTATAACATCCATTATATATACTAATGTACGACGCTTTTGGGAATGATATTGAGGAGCAGCCACATCACGACAACCGGGATTACTGGAACTGGAGGGCCTTTAGGAAGATGTTTCCACATGCAGACCCTAGTAAGTTCGAAAGGAGACCCGATGGGATTTACTATAACGGCTCTAGGATGTACAGCAACGAGGATTTGAAACCTACGCTGGTCGATCAGATAGACAATCAACTGAAGAATTCTGGTTATGTTAAACCCACACCAACACATCCAAAACCCGTGCAAGGTTGGTCAAAGGAATTATTGCTTGGTACCGGTACTTATCCGATACCCGCGGTTTCATTTGATAAACATCCAAGTTTGGATTTGACATTGAACATGCGGATCTCTAACAACCATTCCTTTTCGTTAAAGGTGCGAGATATCTTCAAAGACGTACCCATTAATCATACCACCGCTAAGGAATCTCATGAATGGTTAAGTGGTCCTAACATGCGTTATTGGCCGCAGCAACTAAACTTTGCGGTTTGGTGTGCCACCAGCGGCTGCGGTGTAAGTGCAAAGTTGATGAAGAATTCGATATTTATGTTTCACTTCCACTTTACCGTCCGAAGAATACTGCATGAGATGGGTGTTATTGCGCTGCCGGGAGATGCCACGTTTTATCCAAGAGATAATAAATACAACGTTCCTGCTTACGACCGACTTTGTAAGGAGTTTGATGTTGTAGGGAAGGATTTTAGATGCACTGTCGGTGCTAACAATGGCTTGGGGCATATTTGGGCTTATTGGGGGATTGGTGGGCACGAGCTAAGCAACAGGGAAGTTCATGCGTTGAATCTACGATGGAACACTGGGTATCACAAAGAAACTCACGACAGTAGCACCTTCTTTGAACCAAATGCTAAGACCACTAAGGAAGTTAGAGACGGACCTCTGTTCAAAGACGAGGGTGGTAAGTATGCAGGGGTAAATCCACTGATTATTAAGATTACCAACGACGAGCAAACGAAGCAATATCTTAATTTCATACCCCCAGAAGGTAAAGGACTAACCAAAGCCGGCCTTGCCCGTTTGAACCGCAGCATAGAAGCTTACGTGTATTCCATCCTTGGAGCTCAGGTAAACACCCGATCGAGTATAGTGGGGAATACCGGCGCCGCAGAAGAGACGCGAGCCGAAGCCTTGATCTTATTCGAAAGTTCGATCTTGGAGGGCGACATTAGCAAGGGCGTACAGCGTTACCAACTAGCTATACAAAATTCTAAGGCGAGGTTGGACTATGCAGTAGCCCCGGGTTGTTGGTTAATGCCTAGTAATTTATCTATAAATACTGGTTCTGTAGTAGGATACAACAACAAACTGCAGCGAGCTACTATGGACATGAAGTTTGGGGTGAACGACGTGAACTCTGACGTGACCAAGGGCATTCCTCACTTCGTAGAGAAGCCAAAAAAGTCACACGAAACGAAGCTACCCGTAGTTAAGAAACCATCAAAGAAGGTCCTGCCTACGATACCCGAGGAATATGACCATAACTTACTAAAAGCCGGCCTAGCAGTCGCGGGTGTTGGTCTGAGCTATTATATATGGCGATGAATAACCCCTACGTAGCTGGAGTAGATTGTGTCTATACGACTTACACAGGCGAGAAAAAATACACCCAGGCGTCTTGGGTTGATGTCACGGGCATGTCTGTAGACTTGAACTACTCAGGAAAGAAGTTAATCCTTTGTAGTATTTGCATTGGTACAGACAGCCACGTCAACGTAGGCTTCAGGTTCCTGGATGACAATGGCATACTGCAGCCTATGCGCGCGAAGACGAACAACAGGGAGCCTGTGCATTTCTCCACGGAACCAAACGCTAGCAGCTTTGAAAATTTATCGGTTTGGACTTTTCATATGATCACCGATTGTCACGGAAAGGTAAAGCTACAAATACGTGTAGATGACACCGGGACGGCTACCGTGAATAGTATATATGACCAAAGGGATCAACCTTATAATCACAAGACCATTAGCACTCTTGCGGTGCTTAGCCTGTGAGAATTTGTGATTCTTAAATTATATGAATCCACACTTAAAAGAAACACGTCATGCTTACTGTTTAGATCAAAAGGAGTATAAAGAAGGAGGCGGGTGGTCTGATATCGGAATGTGGGTTGAAGTTGGGGGTTTAGGATTAATAATGTGTACCATTAGCATTAGCACGAAATTAGGTGCAAACGCGGGGTTTAGACTCGTTGACGAGAATAACCACCCATTGCTGCCTTACAGGATAAAGAATAATAATAGGAACCCAGCTCATTTCTCGTTGGAGCCTCCTGCAGCGAGTGGAGAAGACTTAACACCGGTTACTTTTCATATGATAGTCAATTGTCAATATGTCAAGCTGCAAATTCTCCCCAACGATGGTAACATAATGATAAACCATGCCGGTAACACCAACGCGGTTTGGAATCATAAGCCCATTAGCACCATGAGTGTGCTGCCGCTAGTTCCGCATTATCAAGGCGGCGCGAATACTGTCTTTACTTATCCCCAGTCGAGGACGCCTCGGATGCCTGACGACGATAAGCCACCAGTAATACACAAGGATAAGATTAACCCTTCATCCTCTTCAGGAGTACCACTCCAATAGCGACGACCAAGATCCAAATGTTGTTACCCACGAACTTCAACAGTTCGCCGCCGGCCCTAAGTGCCAAGGAAACAACCGAACCCAGCAGCCCAGGAAGACCGGCTGCCATCTTTTTTCCCAAGTCCGTTAGTCCATTGCCTAATTTCTTTACGCCCGCGCCTGTAGCCTTAAGCGCGGATAGGATAACTCCTACTACGGTGCTAATAGCGACCGCAAATGCAAGGGGAATACCATACTTCACCAGAGCTCTTTTTACCTTTTCCTTGGTGGTAAGACCCAACTCCCTTTCCAGGTTTTCCTTTTGCGCCTGTAATTCCGCAACTCTTTCCTGAAGGGTTTCTACTTCCTTTTGAGCTGCTTCCCTTTCCTCTTCGGGACGAGCCTGGTCCTCGATTATTTCCTGCTGCCGCTCTATTTGCCCCTCCAGGTCTTCGATGGCCTGATCTCTTTGCCGGATTTGCTCCTCTTTAGTGTTGATTTCGGCAACCAACTGCCGCCGTTCCTCCAAAGAGCCGGATATGGTGATATGCAAGTTTTTAGCTTCCTCTTTTGTCAGGTCTAGCTCCTGTAAGGTGAGGTCGAAAGCCCTTTGGGCTTGGTCTCTATCGCGTAGGGCATTGTCTCTTTGTCCTCTAATTTCTATTATTCTTTGGGTTTTGTCATCAACTTCTCTCTTTTGAGCATCGAGAAGTAGTCGGTTTTGCCTCATGTATTCTGCCTCCCTTTCTTCCAACGTTTCTTGCAGTTCCTCGACGCGTTTTTCTAACGCAACCTTTTCATTCAAGGCTGCCAACCTTTCTAACGCGCTTCGGGTAGCTAGTTGAAAGCCTTTTAATCTTGCCACGTCACCCCTAACTTCACCATTGTCGTCGAAAAGGGGTTGCGGTTTCGTCCAGCGGTCTTTGTCAGGAAATCTCAAGTCTTGGACGCTTATGAGGACTTTGTTTCCGCGTTCTGTGAGCCTTACGTCGTCGGCCTCGAAGTGGGAATAGCGCTGCGTTAGCTCTTGCGTTGCCCACTCTACAGTTTCCCGCGCGGCTGCCTCAGGCTGCTCTATGTTTTGAAGCTCCAAGTACTCAGGGACGGGGCTGCCGTGGTTTTTTGATTGCCACATGCGATTCAAGGCGGCCTTGAAGCTTTTCCATCTATTACCATACTTGTTTTCTAGAGCCATGTCGTAGATTAGGGGGTCGGTTTCCGCGCCTTTAGTCCATGCGTCGTATTCTTCGTCGTTAATGTCGACTTGACCTTCTTCGGTAAGGGGATCAAAATCACCTTCTACTTCCATTATATATGATAAGCTCAAAGTTAAACCCCAACGTATTACCTAAGCAGGTTGGCGGACTGAAAGCAGAACGCACCTTTCACCGGGTTACATTCACGCCTTCTAGCGCTAAGCCAGGGGAAACCCTGTACGTAGGCGTGCCCCGCCTAACGGATAACCTAGTGTTGGTTCCTGGCACCCTAGCGCTAAGGTTTAACCTAGCAATACAGCCAGATACCGCAGACGCGCGTTACGTCGTCAATAATGCGGGTAGAAACCTCGTTTCCAAAATGCGTGTAAAGTTCGCCGGGGAATCCCTCTTGGACTTAAATAGGTACGATCTGTATACCACGTACAAAGACTTATGGTTGACTGCATTTGACCGCGCGCAAAGGATAGAGCAGGGAATCGCCAGTGCCGCCATACGCAAGGTAAGGAGCGCAACCTCTGGCGCCTCAGGAGAAGACGAAATAAAGACGGCTTATGGTACTAAATATGTCGTTCCATTAGATTTCGAAATTATCACGAACCACGGTGCATACTACCCAAGGCAGCTAAGCGAGCTGCAGTTCGAAGTGACCCTAGCAGACACTACGAACATCCTGCAAGGAAAAGATGTAAGTTCATCCGCCGTGGATCCTTATTTCATCAAGAACTTGGAGCTGCAGTACGAGGCGGTATACAGCGAAGAGCTGGCTCGTAGCGCCGGTATGGAATACAGCGCCGGGAAGGCTTTCCTTTACGATCACGTCGTGATGTACAAGACGTTCAGCTTTACAAATAACGTCGAAGAGGTCATCAACCAAAGCATTAACCTTCCCAGGCGCAGCCTTACAGGGATAATGTTGCTGTTCGCAAAGACATACACGGCAGGATTGCGTGACTCCGAGGCGTTCTTTAATCCTAACATTACCAACGTAGGTGTTAGCATTAACGGAGTGCCTAATAAGGTTTACTCACAAGGGATAAAGCCCGAGGACATGTACCGGGAAGTCGCGCGTAAGTTTGGTGACCAAATTGGCCCAAAGGAATTCTTTAAGGATAAGTATGCGCTGTGGATCGACATGCGCACGACGAACGACGAAGACCTACATGGACAGGGTTACCGCTGGTAAATACCCAGGACGGCATTACGTTGGAGATCAAGCGCACCAAACATGCCAGCGACACTACTAAGATCAACGCATATATCTTCGTAGTCTCAGACGCGCAACTGAGTGTAGAAATGAATCAGCTAAAGAGCGTTGCCTATTAATGACTCAGCCATTCTAAAGAAAAAATATCGTTGGTATATAATGCTTCGCGTATTTCAAAACAACGAAACCAAACTGCAATGCATAGTGCAAGGCGATAAACTATACTTCAAAGCAAAGGAAGTGGCGGCTGCGTTGGGTTACGAACGCCCAAAAGATGCAATTAAGGTGCATGTTCGTGAAAAGTATAAGGTAAAGCTTAGCGAACTTAGAGTGGAGGTGAATCGCCTCCCCCTGTATTCACAGCCTAATTCCCTGTACGTAACCGAATCTGGGTTGTATCAGTTGATATTTAGCTCCAAGTTACCAAAAGCAGAACAATTCCAAGATTGGGTATTCGAGGAAATCCTCCCAGCGCTGAGGAAGACAGGTAAATATGAATTAGAACGACGGTTCGACAGTACTAATAAGTTAATATTCAAAATAGAAAATGAGTTCGATTTGCATAAAAAGCTTGTAGATTACATGCGTAGGTTTCACCCGCAGATGCTGGTTGCACCAGGTCTAGGAGAATTGCAAGATTCCAGTAAGAAGCGTATTACTTGCTGGCAGAAAGGTTATCAAGCAGGTCAACCAGATCTGTTGATTTTGAATGCTCATAAAGAATACAACGGGTTCTGTTTGGAGTTGAAGACACCCAAAGGTAATGGTGTCCTATCGGAAAAACAAGAAGACATCATTGGTCGTTATGAGGAAAACGGATATTTAACGATGGTAAGCAACGATTATGACTTACTCTGTAGGGAAATAGATGAATATGCTGCTGGAATTCGCATACCTTGTCCTTGGTGTGTGAAGGCCTTCAAATCACAAGATACCTTACGAACGCACCAAAGAATATTTCATAGGTATAATGATCCTTAAACAAACACACTGGCGCGATCTAATTCAAGGAATTTCATACAGAATAAAAAATTATGTCGTGTTCGAAGACATCAACCGTTTAAGGTTGGTCTTAGAACGCGACCGTCAGGAATATAGCCTTTGGGCACCTGACTGTGTGAGGTATGTGCTGCAAGGCGAAGAATACACCCACATACGTACCTATGGTAAAGTAAACGGTCGATGGAAGTTTGACATCGAACGTAAAGTAGAGGCTAATCCATTGTGTGATTAGAAGTCGTCTTCGTGGGCTGTTAGATACTGATCTGCTAAGTCAGCCCTTATTTTTTCGGTTATCGTGTAGCTGGATATCGTAATTAAGGCTCCTCCTATGAACGCTGCAAGGTGAATCATTATATATCACCCATATTCCAGCCTTTTCGTACCAACAGATAATGGTCTAAGGGCCTGGGTCCATTGTACAGGCAACACCAAATATGTTGTC